>NW_025317692.1:0-38409 GCF_018873765.1 Telopea speciosissima
AGACGTGTGGCTGCGTTTTTAAGGGTTGTGACCTTCGAATCGATACCTATTTCGACATATGTTCCTTTTCAGTTTGAACAAGATCGGGTGGGTCGTTTAAGATTATTTGGAGGCATTTTTGTACTTTTTTGGGTTTTGTATGTTCTAAAATGTGTCCTTATCTTTTATTACACATGTGGATAAGAAGTTGTGGGTCGTGACCTTCCTATGGATGCGATGTTGAGGGTCGTTTGGGATTATTTGGGGGCATTTCTATAGTTTTTTTGGGTTTTGGACGTTCTAAAAAGTTTCCTTAACTCTTCATAGACGTTTGGATGCGATGTCGAGGGTCGTAACCTTCGAATCGATACCTATTTTGACTTTTGTTCATTTGCAGTTTAAACCAGACCGGGTGGGTCGTTTGGGGTTGATTAGGGGCATTTCTGTACTATTTTGGGTTTGGGATGTTCTAAAAAGTGCCCTTATCTCTTACTAGACGTGTGGATGCGATGTTGAGGGTCGTGACCTTGGAATATTTTGACATATGTTCATTTTCAATTTAAACAAGATCGAGTGGATCATTTGGGGTTATTTGGGTGCATTTCTATACTTTTTTGGGTTTGGGATGTTCTAAAATTTGTCCTTATCTCTTATTACACGTGTGGATATGAAGTTGAGGGCCATGACCTTCGTATCGATACAAATTTTGACGAATGTTCATTTTCAGTTTAAACCAGATCGGGTGGGTCATTTGGGGTTATTTGGGGGCATTTCTGTACTTTTTTGGGTTTGGGATGTTCTAAAAAGTGTCATTATCTTTTATTCGACATGTAGATACGATGTCGAGGGTCGTGACCTTCGAATCGATACCTATTTCGACATATGTTCATTTTCGGTTTAAACCAAACCGGGTGGGTTGTTTGGCATTATTTTGGGGCATTTCTATACTTTTTTGGGTTTCGGATGTTCTAAAAAATGTCCTTATCTCTTATTAGACGTGTGGCGGCATTTTAAGGGTTGTGACCTTCGAATTGATATCTATTTCGACATATGTTCATTTTCAGTTTAAACAAGACCGGGTGGGACGTTTGGGATTATTTGGGGGCATTTCTTTACTTTTTTAGGTTTTGTATGTTCTAAAATGTGTCCTTATCTCTTATTACACGTGTGGATAAGAAGCTGTGGGTCATGACTTTCGTATCGATACCAATTTCGGCAAATGTTCATGTTCGATTTAAACTAGATCGGGTGGGTCGTTCGGGGTTATTTGGGGACATTTCTGTACTTTTTTGGGTCTATTTCGACATATGTTCATTTTCAGTTTAAACAAGACCGGGTGGGACGTTTGGGATTATTTGGGGGCATTTCTGTACTTTTTTAGGTTTTGTATGTTCTAAAATGTGTCCTTATCTCTTATTACATGTGTGGATAAGAAGTTGTGGGTCATGACCTTCGTATCGATACCAATTTCGGCAAATATTCATGTTCGATTTAAACTAGACCGGGTGGGTCGTTTGGGGTTATTTGGGGACATTTCTGTATTTTTTTGGGTCTATTTCAACATATGTTCATTTATAGTTTAAACAAGACCGGGTGGGACGTTTGGGATTATTTGGGGGCATTTCTGTACTTTTTTAGGTTTTGTATGTTCTAAAATGTGTCCTTATCTCTTATTACACGTGTGGATAAGAAGTTGTGGGTCATGCTACCAATTTCGGCAAATGTTCATGTTCGATTTAAACTAGACCGGGTGGGTCGTTTGGGGTTATTTGGGGATATTTTTGTACTTTTTTGGGTTTGGGATGTTCTAAAAGGTGTCCTTATCTCTTATTAGACGTGTGGATACGATGTTGACGATCGTGACCTTCGAATCGATACCAATTTAGACAAATGTTCATTTTCAGTTTAAACCAGACCGGGTGGGTCGTTTGGGGTTATTTGGGTGCATTTCTGAACTTTTTTGGGTTTGGGATGTTCTAAAATGTGTCCTCATCTCTTATTAGATGTGTAGATGCGATGTTGAGGGTCGTGACTTTCGAATTGATAGCTATTTCGATAAATTTTTGTTTTCGGTTTAAACCAGATCGGGTGGGTCGTTTGGGGTTATTTGGGAGCATTTCTGAAACTTTTTGGGTTTGGGATGTTCTAAAATGTGTCCTTATCTCTTATTAGATGTATAGATTCGATGTTGAGGGTCGTGAGCTTTGAATTGATAGCTATTTCGACAAATGTTCATTTTCGGTTTAAACCAAATCGGGCGGGTCGTTTGGTGTTATTTGGGGGCATTTTTGTACTTTTTTGGGTTTCGGATGTTATAAAAAATGTCCTTATCTCTTATTATATGTGGAGATGCGTTGTTAAGGGTCGTGACCTTTGAATCGATACCTATTTTGACATTTGTTCATTTTTGGTTTAAACCAAACCGGGTGGGTCGTTTGGGGGTATTTTGGGGTATTTCTGTTGTTTTTTGGTTTTGGGATGTTTTAAAAAGTGTCCCTTTTTTTTTTTTTTTTTTTTTTCGATAAGTAATTTGTGAATGTATAGAAGAAGAAAAGAAAGATACAAGCGAAGGGAACCTACTGACACCCCTTAGACAGACCTAAGGAGGAGAGAGAGGCCCCACACCTCCGAGGACCAACCCCTCGGATATTCAAGGAGAACCACCCAAACCCAATTATGGAGGCCTAAACTGGGCCTTACCAGCAGAATCATCATGAATCAGCCGCATTAGGTCCTCATGAAACTCTTGAGGATACATAATAGTTTCCCCATCCCCACTATTTATGGAAGCAATAAAGTCCGCCGGTTGGTTCAGTTCTCTCCAAACATGCCTCATTTCATAGCGAGGCAACTGGTCCAACCTAGAGATGATCTGGTACTTCAAAGCATAAACATTCCAGGGGCAGCCAATCACATCTGTAACAATCTCCACGGCCAATTCGAGTTAGATCTGATAGAAATATAACGGAGGTTCCTCTCTAAGCACAAAACCACTCCTCTGTGGATAGCTATCAATTCCATGCTAAGAACCGAAGCTTCCGACCCTTTACCAACATAGGCCAGAATCGGATCTCCTAAGGAATCACGAATGAGACCCCCATAAGCAGCTCTATCTCCGTTCAAGGACCCATCACAATGGAGAGAAATCAATTGAGCAAGGGGCTTTGGCCAGAAACAGATTTTGGGAGCCGAATTGGCCCACTGCACTTGGACCCCCCACTTGTCAACCAAAAATTGATTCCTAGGAGTATGGGCAGCCAATAACGGACATTGAGAACCTTTAGTGGAAACATCAAATTTTATGTCTTGACGGATCTTATCATAAGACCTTGACTGATTACTAAAGAGCTGTTGATTCCTCTCCCACCAAACATAATAAACCGTGGCACAAAAAGCAAGCTTGGGAATAAAATCCATCTTATCTTTAGCATAAACCACATGAGAAAGCCAATTGACCACATCAGTCAGGGCAGCAGGTCCTTTGCCATTGAGAGAACACATAGAGCTAACCCTATCCCAAATGGTATTAGAAAAGGGACAGGCAAAGAAGAGATGGGCATGGCTCTCCAAACCTCCCCAACACAGGACGCAATTCTGTCCTATAGCAATATTCCTTCTAATGAGTTGGTCTTTAGTTGGCAACCCTCCCATCAGGCACCTCCAGGTAGTACAAGAGTGCCTAGGAAAAAAACCAGGAAACCAAACAAGCTTATTCCAATCCACCTTTGTTGCACTACTTCTAATAAGATCCCTAGCCGACTTGGTAGAAAAGAGACCATTAGAAGTTTCCTTCCAAATAATAAGATCCTCCTCACCACTCACAATAGGAATACTAGGGAGATCCCTTGAAATAGTTATCAGATCAAAAGAACCCTGAGGGGGCAGATGCCAATGGCCATCCCTAATAAAGTCCGAAACCAAGGCAAGCCGGTGAGAACCGGCATCATAATGGATCCGATCTCCATATCTTTTAATCAAAACCCCTTTGGGATGCCAATTATCCAACCAAAGTCTAGTAGCTTGGCCATTCCCAAAAATATGATGGATATGTGGCTCAACCTGATCTCTAAATTTGAGGACTTTTCGCCAAACCCAAGAGCAATTTTGGGGGATCTTTGCAGTCCAAATAGAATCTTTCTTTAGGTAGCGGGTATTGACCCACCTAACCCAAAGACTGTCTTTCTCTGCAAAGGATAAGAGCCGAGCTTTCCAACCATGAAGCCTACTCCTCACTCGATCCAAAATGGAAGAACAATCTGCAAAAGCCAGCTTTCGAGCAATGAGAGGAACAAAGTTTGTTAATTTCAAAAGTTGCAGTCTGGCCGTGTGGGTGGGGCCCCCTAAAATAATAGAGGACTTAGCCCTGTTGAGTTTCAACCCAGAGTAGGTATGAAAATCATCCAAGGCCCCCAGGCAGGCCAAAACAGAATCCGTGGTGGCCTTCACGAAGATCATCAAGTCGTCGGCAAAGATAAGGTGGGAAAGGTGGGAACACTTACACCTGGGAAGGAGGTTAATGCTGCCCTCCACCTCCAACTTCCTCATCAATGCTGAAAACCCCTCCATGGCAATAGTGAACAAATATGGAGAAATAGGGTCCCCCTGCCGTATTCCCCTACCCCCTTTGAAAAAACCAGTAGGACTTCCATTCAATAGGATGGAGAAACAAGGAGTATCAACACAAGCCTTCACCCAACCAATAAACTTCTGTGGGAAACCCATTCTGTCCATTAAATCAAACAAGAACTTCCTACTAAGGGAGTCATACGCTTTATGAAGGTCAATCTTCAAAATTGCTGTTGGGCTAGATCCTTTCTGCTCTATACCTCGAACCACATCATGACGAGACAAGGATGTTGTCACACAATAGACCTCCCCTTGATAAAAGCGTGGGAATCACTTACCACCTGCCCAATTACTCCTTGTAATCTATTAGATAAGATTTTTGTAATGATCTTATAAAAAAGATTGCAAAGAGCTATGGGCCTATATCCAGCAAAAGAAGAGACATCTCCCGTCTTAGGAATCAAGCTAATAAAAGTAGCATTAATCGAACTTGGAAGGCGAGACTTCAAAAAGAACCATTTCACTACCAAAGTCAAATCCTCACCAACTACTTCCCAAGAATGCTTGAAGAAAGTAGCCCCAAACCCATCCGGTCCTGGAGCTTTGGAATTTTTCATAGCAAACACAACCTCCATAATCTCCTTATTGGACACCCTCCCAATAAGACCTTCTTGTTGGGCATGGGATAAGCCGTATTGCAAGGGAACCGTGCTAGGAAAAAAACCACCATCCACCGAATCAGTCCCAAATAATTTCTTATAGAAAGGGATAGCTTCATCTTTAATTTGGTTGGAATCCTTAACCATGTCACCTCCTTCCCCTTGAATTTCCAAAATATGCTTCCTATTCTGACTGCAGATCATGGACTTGTGAAAGAAGCTATTATTCCCATCCCCCAGCTGAATATGCTTCACCCTTGATTTCTCCCTCAAGAATTTTTCTTCAATGGCCAAAGCTTCCTATAACTTCACCTTAGCTTGAGACTCCAAAAGAACCAGATTCTGGTTATCAGGGTGATCACCAAGATTGCATTGAATTTGGAACAAATCAGCCTCTGCAGCCTTCACCGCAATGAAAACATCTCCAATGCACTCTTTATTCCATTTTTTCAGTTCCTTTTTAACATTCCTTAACCGGGCAGCAAACCTAATGATAGGATTGAGAGCCATACTAACTGGCTGCTCCAAGCCCTCCCGAACCATCTCATCATAACCATCCCTACCAATCCAAGCCTCAAAAAACCTAAAAGGTTTAGGTCCGAAATTAGCCTCATCTAACACAGCCAGCACTACTAGAGAGTGGTCAGAGAGACCCGGAGGGTAAAAAGTAGCCTCTGAAGATCTGAAAAAATCCACCCAAGCCAAGTTGAACAACACTCTATCAAGCTTACAGCAGATCCTAGCATCGCCACTTTGTCTGTTATTCCATGTCATAGCTTCCCCTTTCCACTTTAAATCAATCAACCCAGAGTCATCAATAAAATTATTGAAATCATCAATAGCCTCCAACCGAACAGGTTCCCCACCAAATTTCTCATTTTGATGCCGAGTAACATTGAAGTCCCCTAAAACAGTCCAAGGGGTAGTAACAGCACCAGCAATACTCCCCACATCCTCCCACAAATCCTTCCGGCTTGCCATAGTATTTAGAGCATACACTATAGTGCGCAGAAAAGAGTTTGAGGTACCCACAACCAACACCTTAACATGAATAAACTGCTTAGATTTTCGAATTTCTTCAACATTAAAGAAATTAGGATCCCAACCCAACCAAATCCGAACAGGATTATCAATCTCCCCATTACGCACATATTTCCAATCTGAAATAAAATTATCAAAAATGGCAGTACAGTTCTCCAACCTAACTTTAGTTTCCAAGAGACAAACCAATTTAGCTTGATGGTCTTTGCGCACCTTCTTAATCCCCAGCTATTTTGTTGAGGCATTCATGCCTCTTACATTCCAAACTAAACACTTCATTTAGCAACCAGGTTAAAGCCATCAACTCCACCCGTACTAGGTCCATCTCCCTTAACCTCACTAGAGTCTTTCGGGTTTACAAGAACCCGTTGGGCCTGGAACTTAGACCCCCTCCCCATGGTTCGGCCTAGAATAGAATAAGAAATAGAACCAGATTGACCCATACCTTTTCCAGAAAGCCCTTGAATTGATCGAATGTCCGCAGCTTGCTTCTTTAATCTTTCCATATTGGCCGAGGGCTTAGCTGGAATTATCCCCTTCTCCTTTGATCTCAACAGATCTTCAGCTCTTTTATCACCTTGCATAGGCGCCCCAGCAGCACCCACCAACGGATTTCGATCAATCATCTTCAAAGATTCCAAAGCTGCCACCTCACCATCCCTATTTAAAGAATTAATTTCAGTTGCCTTTCCATCCATAGGTGAAGCACTAGGATCACTTTCCACCAAAACAGATTTTGAATTTTGAGTCAAGAAGGGGCAGCTATCCACATTAGGGATAATAGCTACAGGTTGGGGGGTGAAACTTATTTCCTCCAAATCTGCCCCAATTATTTCTCCTTCTTCCATGCACCGCACGCTAGGGGTCTCAGCTTCCTTAATTGTGTAGTCACTAACATAATTCTCTCTCTCCATAATTACTCTATCACCTTCTCTCCACCCTCAACTATTCTTTTCTTCATGGCCAACGCATAGGCTTTAGTAGGAGAAGACCCAGCTGTCTCTTTCATGACATTTGAATTTTCCAGATTTTCCACACCAACCCTCTTCTCCCCATCTTTCTTATTTAATGAATCCCTTGACTCTTGCTCATCATCCAGCCCATCTCCTAATATATTGCAAGAATCAGCATCCAACATCAGCTCCTTTGGATCATATGCAACCTCTTCCGTTAGATCTTCCAACAATGCAAAAGCATTAATATGGACAACTTCCTTCCCCTTGTCAATAGCAATATCTCCTCTACCCTTGTCTTTTCCTGCAAATAAGGGATCTGCCTTCACTAGAGTATCTTCTCTATCATCGGATCCAGCAAGGGCAATCGGCTGCTTAGAAGCTACATCATCACTAACCTCCTGCCCATCAGCACCACCACCGGCCAATGCTCCTTCAACAGTCTCCGAAGTTCCTTTCACCCGCCACTCTCTTCTCGGCCGAGAGGATTTCTGAGTTTGACCATTATTCCCAATCTTGCAAGAATCCAAGAGGTGACCAAACACAATACAGTGTTTGCATCGAGGGGGTTTCCACTCATAAACCACCTTTTGATTAAATGCGAGTCCATCTTCTCCATAAACCGGAACAGCCAAAGGAAGCTCCTTATCAGCAGACACTTCCACACACAAGCGGGCAACTTGTCATTTTATCCACCACAATAGGCTTGCCAATAACACTCCCGATAGAACTGAGAGCTTCAGAAGACCAGAAATGAAAGGGGAGATTGGGTAACGAGACCCATACCGGGACAGAGCATAAATTCACCCTTTCTAAGGATGCATCTGGACTCCAAGGGCTCAGGATCATTGGTTTTCTTTGAACATACCACGGCCCTCCTTCAAGAACTTTAACTTTGTCATCTTCAAGATTAAAGCGGAAAATAAAAATTCCACTCTCTAATAAATTAACATCAACATGACCTGCAATCTTCCACTGTTTCAATAAAACATCCCTTGCAAAGGTAAAGCGTGGCCTGCCACCAATGAAGTGCCCCATAAGGGTGTTCTTCCACCGTTCAAGTGCCTTGCTGACCATTGCCTCCGGGCATTTCGCAGCCAAAACCCCATCAATCAACTCTGGTTTCACATAGGACAGCTTGAGACCATCACCATAAGTCAAAGAAGAGGAAGAAAAAAGAGCAGACCAAGGAACACCAGCCTTCCCCTTCCTCGAATCTCTAACACCATTCTCAGAATCTTCATTATGCTGAGTATTACCATCTTTCCTAGCCCCTTCTAGGGCAGCAGCCTGAATCGGTTCTTCAACCTGCATCAAACCATCTCCAATATTCTCACCATGCACCACCGGAGAACCATCCCCCACCAAACCACCAAGGGCAGGCCACACCTCCTTCCCCGAGCCACCAAGAGCAGCACCACCTTCCCCCAAGCTGATATTCCCCCCACCTTCCCTTCCTCCCTAATTGAGAAGAAGGGGAGGACCATTAGCCGAAGCTAATGGCCTGCCGGCCATCACCAAGAGCAAACCAAAACACTCCCTCCCAAATCACCAAGAGCAAACCAAAACACTCCACCTTCGAACCGATCTCTAAAAAGTGTCCTTATCTCTTATTAGACGTGCAGATACGATGTTGAGGGTCGTGACCTTCGAATTGATACTTATTTTGACATATGTTCATTTTCGGTTTAAACCAAACCGGGTGGGTCGTTTGGCGTTATTTGGGGGCATTTCTATACTTTTTTGGGTTTCGGATGTTCTAAAAACTGTCCTTATCTCTTATTAGACTTGTGGATGCAATGTTAAGGGTCGTGACCTTCAAATCAATACCTGTTTCGACATTTATTCGTTTTCAGTTTAAACCAAACTGGGTGGGTCGTTTTGGGGTTATTTGGGGGCATTTTTGTACTTTTTTGGGTTTGAGATGTTCTAAAAAGTGTCCTTGTCTCTTATTAGACGTGCGAATGCAATGTTGAGGGTCATGACCTTCGAATTGATACTTATTTCGACATATGTTCATTTTTGGTTTAAACCAAATCGGGTGGGTCATTTGGCATTATTTGGGGGCATTTCTGTACTTTTTTTGGTTTTGGATATTCTAAAAAATGCCTTTATCTCTTATTAGACATGTGGATGCACTGTTAAGGGTCATGACCTTCGAATCGATACCTATTTTGACATTTGTTCATTTTTGGTTTGAACTAAATCGGATGTGTCATTTGGGGTTATTTGGGGGTATTTCTGTACTTTTTTGGGTTTGGGATGTTCTAAAATGTTTCCTTATCTCTTATTACATGTGTGGATATGAAGTTGAGGGTCGTGACGTTCGAAGCGATACCTATTTCGACATATGTTTATTTTTTGTTCGAACGAGACTGGGTGGGTGGTTTGGGGTTATTTGGGGGCGTTCCTGTACTTTTTTGGGTTTGGGATGTTCTAAAAAGTGTCCCTATCTCTCATAATACGTGTGGATGTGAATTTGAGGGTTGTGACGTTCGAATTGATACCTATTTTGACATATGTTCATTTTCGGTTTAAACCGGACCGGGTGGATCTTTTGGGGTTATTTGGGGGCATATCTGTAGTTTTTTGGGTTTTGGACGTTCTAAAAAGTGTCATCATCTCTTCTTAGAGGTGTGGATGCGATGTCGAGGGTCGTAACCTTCGAATCGATACCTATTTCGACTTATGTTCATTTGCGGTTTAAACTAGACCAGGTGGGTCGTTTGGGGTTGTTTGGGGCCATTTTGTACTTTTCTAGGTTTGGGATTTTCTAAAAAGTGTCCTTATCTCTTATTAGACATGTAGATGCGATGTTGAGAGTCGTGACCTTGGAATCGATACCTATTTTGACATATGTTCATTTTCTGTTTAAACAAGACCGAGTGGGTCGTTTGGGGTTATTTGGGGGCATTTCTGTGCTTTTTTGGGTTTGGGATGTTCTAAAATGTGTCCTTATCTCTTATTACACGTGTGGATATGAAGTTGATGGTCGTGACCTTCGTATCGATACCAATTTAGACAAATGTTTATTTTTGGTTTAAACCAGACCGGGTGGGTCGTTTGGGGTTATTTGGGAGCATTTCTGAACTTTTTTGGGTTTGGGATGTTCTATAATGTGTCATCATCTCTTATTAGATGTGTAGATGCGATGTTGAGGGTCGTGACCTTCGAATTGATACCTATTTCGACAAATATTCACATTTTATTTAAACCAGACTGGGTGGGTCATTTGGGGTTATTTGGGAGCATTTCTGAACTTTTTTGGGTTTGGGATGTTCTAAAATGTGTCCTCATCTTTTATTAGATGTGTAGATGTGATGTTGGGGTCGTGACTTTCGAATTGATAGCTATTTCGGCAAATGTTCATTTTCGGTTTAAACCAAACCGGGTGGGTCGTTTGGCGTTATTTGGGGGCATTTCTGTACTTTTTTGGGTGTCGGATGTTCTAAAAAATGTCCTTATCTCTTATTAGACGTGTGGATGCGTTGTTAAGGGTCGTGACCTTCAAATCGATACCTATTTTGACATATGTTCATTTTCGGTTTAAACCAAACCGGGTGGGTCGTTTGGCGTTATTTGGGGGCATTTCTATACTTTTTTGGGTTTTGGATGTTCTAAAAAATGTCCTTATCTCTTATTAGACGTGTGGATGCAATGTTAAGGGTCGTGACCTTCAAATCGATACCTGTTTCGACATTTGTTCATTTTTCATTTAAACCAAACTGGGTGGGTCGTTTTGGGGTTATTTGGGGGCATTTCTGTACTTTTTTGGGTTTGGGATGTTCTAAAAAGTGTCCTTATCTCTTATTATACATGCGGATGCGATGTTGAGGGTCATGACCTTCGAATTGATACTTATTTCGACATATGTTCTTTTTTTATTTAAACCAAACCGGGTGGGTCATTTGGCATTATTTGGGGGCATTTCTGTACTTTTTTGGGTTTCGGAGTTCTAAAAAATTTCCTTATCTCTTATTAGACGTGTGGATGCATTGTTAAGGGTCATGACCTTCGAATCAATACCTATTTTGACATTTGTTCATTTTCGGTCTGAACTAAACCGGGTGGGTCATTTGGGGTTATTTGGGGGTATTTCTGTACTTTTTTGGGTTTGGGATCTTCTAAAATGTGTCTTTATTTCTTATTACATGTGTGGATATGATGTTGAGGGTCGTGACCTTCGAATCGATACTTATTTCGACATATTTTCATTTTCGGTTTAAACCAAACCGGGTGGATCGTTTGGCGTAATTTGGGGGCATTTCTGTACTTTTTTGGGTTTTGGATGTTCTAAAAAATGTCCTTTTCTCTTATTAGACGTGTGGATGCATTGTTAAGGGTCGTGACCTTCAAGTCAATACCTATTTTGTTATTTGTTCATTTTCGGTTTAAACCAAACCGGGTGGATCGATTGTGATTATTCGGTGGTATTTCTGTACTTTTTTGGGTTTGGGACGTTCTAAAATGTGTCCTTATCTCTTATTACACGTGTGGATATGAAGTTGAGGGTCATGACCTTCGAAGCGATACCTATTTTGGCATATTTCATTTTCAGTTCGAACGAGACCGGGTGGGTGGTTTGGGGTTATTTGGGGACGTTCCTGTAATTCTTTGTGTTTGGGATGTTCTAAAAAGTGTCCCTATCTTTTACAAGACGTGTGGATGCGATGTTGAGGGTCGTGACCTTAGAATTGATACCTATTTCGACATATGTTCATTTTCGATTTAAACCAGACCGGGTGGGTTATTTGGAGTTATTTTGGGGCATTTCTGTAGTTTTTTGGGTTTTGGACGTTCTAAAAAGTGTCCTTATCTCTTCTTAGACGTGTGGACGCGATGTCAAGGGTCGTAACCTTCGAATCGCTACCTATTTTGACTTATGTTCATTTGCAGTTTTTACCAGACGGGGTGGGTCGTTTGGGGTAGTTTGGGGCCATTTCTGTACGTTTTTGGGTTTGGGATGTTCTAAAAAGTGTCCTTATCTCTTATTAGACGTGTGGATATGAAGTTGAGGGTCATGACCTTCGTATCGATACAAATTTGGATAAATGTTCATTTTTGGTTTAAACCAGACTGGGTTGGTCGTTTGGGGTTATTTGGGGGTATTTCTATACTTTTTTGGGTTGGAATGCTCTAAAAAGTGTCATTATCAATTATTAGACGTGTGGATACGATGTTGAGGGTCGTGACCTTCGAATCAATACCTATTTCGACATATGTTCATTTTCGGTTTAAACCAATCCGGGAGGGTCGTTTGGCGTTATTTGGGGGCATTTCTATACCTTTTTGGGTTTCGGATGTTCTAAAAAATGTCCTTATCTCCTATAAGACGTGTGGTTGCGTTGTTAAGGGTTGTGACCTTCGAATCGATACCTATTTCGACATATGTTTGTTTTCGGTTTAAACAAGACCGGGTGGGTCGTTTGGGATTATTTGGGGGCATTTCTATACTTTTTTGAGTTTTATATGTTCTAAAATGTGTCCTTATCTCTTATTACACGTGTGGATAAGAAGTTGAGGGTCGTGACCTTCGTATCGATACCAATTTTGGCAAATGTTCATTTTTGGTTTAAGGTGGGTCGTTTGGGGTTATTTGGGGGCATTTCTGTAGTTTTTTGGGTTTTGGACTTTCTAAAAAGTGTCCTTATCTCTTCTTAGACGTGTGGATGCGATGTCGAGGGTTGTAACCTTCGAATCGATACCTATTTCGACTTATGTTCATTTACAGTTTAAACCAGACCGGGTGGGTCGTTCAGGGTTGATTGGGGGCATTTCAGTACTTTTTTGGGTTTGGGATGTTCTAAAAATTGTCCTTATCTCTTATTATACGTGTGGATGCGATGTTGAGGCTCGTGACATTGGAATCAATACCTATTTTGACATATGTTCATTTTTTATTTAAACAAGACCGAGTGGGTCGTTTGGGTTTATTCGGGGGTATTTCTGTACTTTTTTGGATTTGGGATGTTCTAAAATTAATCCTTATCTCTTATTACACGTGTGAATATGAAGTTGAGGGTCATGACGTATGTATCGATACCAATTTGGACAAATGTTCATTTTCATTTAAACCAGATCGGGTGGGTCGTTTGGGGTTATTTGGGAGCATTTCTATACTTTTTTGGGTTTGTGAGGCTCTAAAAAGTGTCATTATCTCTTATTAGATGTGTGGATGCGATGTTGAGGGTCGTGACCTTCGAATAGATACCTATTTCGACATATGTTCATTCTCGGTTTAAAGCAAATCGGGTTGGTCGTTTGGGCTTATTTGGGGGCATTTCTATACTTTTTTGGGTTTGGGTTGTCCTAAAAAGTGTCCTTATCTCTTATACACGTGCAGATGCGATGTTGGGGGTCGTGACCTTCGAATCGATACTTATCTCATCATATGTTTATTTTCAGTTTAAACCAAACTGGGTAGGTCGTTTGGCGTTATTTGTGGGCATTTCTGTACTTTTTTAGGTTTTGGATATTCTAAAAACATCCTTATCTCTTATTAGACGAGTGGATGCATTGTTAAGGATCGTGACATTCAAATCGATACCTATTTCGACACTTGTTCGTTTTCGGTTTAAACCAAATCGGGTGGGTCGTTTGGGATTATTTGGGGGTATTCCTGTACTTTTTTGGGTTTGGGTTGTTCTAAAATGTGTCCTTATCTCTTAGTACACGTGTGGATATGAAGTTGAGGGTCATGACCATCGAAGCGATACCTGTTTTGACATATGTTCATTTTTGGTTTAAACCAGACCGGGTGGGTCGTTTGGGTTTATTTGGGGGCATTTCTGTAGTTTTTTGGGTTTTGGACGTTCTAAAAAGTGTCCTTATCTCTTCTTAGACGTGTGGACGCGATATCAATGGTCGTAACCTTCGAATCGATACCTATTCCGACTTATGTTCATTTGCAGTTTAAACCAGACGGGGTGGGTTGTTTGGGATTGTTTGGGGCCATTTCTGTACTTTTTTGGGTTTGGGATGTTCTAAAAAGTTTCCTTATCTCTTATTAGACGTGTGGATAAGAAGTTGAGGGACGTGACCATTGTATCGATACCAGTTTTGGCATGTGTTCATTTTCGGTTTAAACAAGACCGAGTGGGTCGTTTGGGGTTATTTGGGGGCATTTCTGTATTTTTTTGGGTTTGGGATGTTCTAAAATGTGTCCTTATCTCTTATTACACGTGTGGATACGAAGTTGAGGGTCTTGACCTTCGTATCGATACCAATTTCGAAGAATGTTCATTTTTGGTTTAAGCCAGATCGGGTGGGTCGTTTAGGGTTATTTGGGGGTATTTCTGTACTTTCTTGGGTTTGGGAAGTTCTAAAATGTGTCCTCATCTCTTATTAGATATGTGGATGTGATGTTGAGGGTCGTGACCTTCAAATTGATATCTATTTCGACATATGTTCATTTTCAGTTTAAACCCGACTGGGTGGGTTGTTTGGGGTTATTTGGGGGCATTTCTGTAGTTTTTTAGGTTTTGGATGTTCTAAAAAGTGTCCTTATCTCTTCATAGACGTGTGGATGCGATGTCGAGGGTCATAACCTTTGAATCGATACCTATTTCAACTTATGTTCATTTGCGGTTTAAACCAGACCGGGTGGGTCGTTTGGGGTTGTTTGGGGGCATTTCTTTTCTTTTTTGGGTTTGGGATGTTCTTAAAAGTGTCCGTATCTCTTATTAGACGTGTGGATGCAATGTTGAGGGTTGTGACCTTGGAATCGATACCTATTTCGACATATGTTTATTTTCGGTTTAAATAACACCGAGTGGGTCGTTTGGGGTTATTTAGGGGCATTTTAGTACTTTTTTGGGTTTGGCTAGTTCTAAAATTAGTCCTTATCTCTTATTACACGAGTGGATATGAAGTTGAGGGTCGTGACCTTTGTATCGATACCAATTTCGACAAATGTTTATTTTTCGGTTTAAACCAGACCGGGTGGGTCGTTTGGGGTCATTTGGGGGCATTTCTATACTATTTTTGGGTGTAGGATGTTCTAAAAAGTGTCTTTATGTCTTATTACCAGTGTGGATATGAAGTTGAGGGTCGTGACCTTCGCATCGATACCAATTTCGACGAATGTTCATTTTTGGTTTAAACCAGATCGGGTGGGTCGTTTGAGGTTATTTGGGGGCATTTCTGTGCTTTTTTGGGTTTGGGATGTTCTAAAATGTGTCCTCATTTTTTATTAGATGTGCGGATGCGATGTTGAGGGTCGTGACCTTCGAATTCATACCTATTTTGACATATGTCCATTTTCGGTTTAAACCAGACCGGATGGGTCGTTTGGGGTTATTTGGGGGGCATTTCTATATTTTTTTGGGTTTGGGATGTTCTAAAAAGTGTCCTTATCTCTTATTAGACGTCTGGATGCGATGCCAAGGGTCGTAACCTTCGAACCGATGCCTATTTCGACTTATGTTCGTTTTTGGTTTAAACTAGACAAGGTAGGTCATATGGGGTTGTTTGGGGGGCATTTCTACACTTTTTTGGGTTTGGGATGTTCTAAAATGTGTCCTTATCTCTTATTACATGTGTGGATATGAAGTTGAGGGTCATGACCTTCGTATCGATACCAATTTAGACAAATGTTCATTTTTGGTTTAAACCAGATCGGGTGGCTCGTTTGGAGTTATTTGGGAGCATTTCTGAACTTTTTTGGGTTTGGGATGTTCTAAAATGTGTCCTCATCTCTTATTAGATGTGTAGATGCGATGTTGAGGGTCGTGACCTTTGAAGCGATGCCCATTTCGAAAAATGTTCATTTTCGGTTTAAAGACCGGGTGGGTCGTTTGGGGTTATTTGAGGGCATCTCTATACTTTTTTGGGTTTGGCATGTTCTAGAAAGTGTCCTTATCTTTTAATAGACGTGTGGACGCGATGTTAAGGGTCGTAACCTTCGAATCGATACCGATTTTGACATATTTTCATTTTTGGTTTAAACCAAACCGGGAGGGTCGTTTGGGGTTATTTGGGGGCATTTCTGTACTTTTTTGGGTTCGAGATGTTCTAAAAAGTGTCTTTATCTCTTATTACACGTGCGGATACGATGTTGAGGGTCGTGAGCTTCAAATTAATACTTATTTTGACATATTTTTATTTTCGGTTTAAACTAAACCGGGTGGGTCGTTTGGCATTATTTGGGGGAATTTTTGTACTTTTTTGGGTTTCAGATGTTCTAAAAAATGTCCTTATCTCTTATTAGATGTGTTGATGCATTGTTAAGGGTCGTGACCTTCAAATCGATATCTATTTCGACATTGGTTCATTTTCGGTTTAAACCAAACCGGGTGGGTCGTTTGGGATTATTTGGGGGTATTTCTATACTTTTTTGGGTTTGGGTTGTTCTAAAATGTGTCCTTATCTCTTATTACACGTGTGGTTATGAAGTTGAGGGTCATGACCTTCGAAGCGATGCCTATTTCAGCATCTGTTCATTTTTTGTTCGAAAGAGATTGGGTAGGTGGTTTGGGGTTATTTGGGGTCGCTCCTGTACTTGTTTGGGTTTGGATGTTCTTAAAAGTGTCCCTATCTTTTATAAGACGTGTGGATGCGATGTTGAGGGTCGTGACCTTCGAATTGATACCTATTTTGACATATGTTCATTTTCGGTTTAAACCAGACCGGGTGGGTCGTTTTGGGTTATTTGGGGGCATGTCTGTGGTTTTTTGGGTTTTCGACGTTCTAAAAAGTGTCCTTATCCCTTCTTAGACATGTGGATGCGATGTCGAGGGTCGTAACCTTCGAATCGATACCTATTTCGACTTATGTTCATTTGTGGTTTAAACTAGACCGGGTGTCATTTGGGGTTGATTGGGGGCATTTCTGTACTTTTTTGGGTTTGGGATGTTCTAAAATGTGTCCTTATCTCTTATTACAAGTGTGGATATGAAGTTGAGGGTCTTGACCTTCGTATCGATACCAATTGCGATGAATGTTCATTTTCGGTTTAAACCAAATCGGGTGGGTCGTTTGGGGTTATTTTGGTGCATTTCTGTACTTTTTTGGGTTTGGGATGATTAAAAAGTATCCTTCTCTTATTAGACGTGTGGATGCGATGTTTAGGGTCGTGACCTTCGAATTAATACCTATTTCGACATATGTTCATTTTCGGTTTAAACCAAACCGGGTGAGTCGTTTGGGGTTATTTGGGGGCATTTCTGTACTTTTTTTGTTTTGGAATGTTCTAAAAAATGTCTTTATCTCTTATTAGACGTGTGGATGCATTGTTGAGGGTCGTGACCTTCGAATCGGTACCCATGTTGACATATGTTCATTTTCGGTTTAAACCAAATTGGGTGGGTCGTTTGGGGTTATTAGGGGCCATTTCTGTACTTTTTTGGATTTGGGATGTTCTAAAATGTGTCCTTATCTCTTATTACACGTGTGGATATGAAGTTGAGGGTCGTGACGTTCGTATCGATACCAATTTCGATAAAAATGTCATTTTCGATTTAAACCAGACTGGGTGGGTCGTTTGGGGTTATTTGGGGGTATTTCTGTACCTTTTTGGGGTTGGGATGTTCTAAAATGTGTCCTTATCTCTTATTATACGTGTGGATATGAAGTTGAGGGTCGTGACGTTCGAAGCGATACCTATTTCGGCATATGTTCATTTTTTGTTCGAACGAGACTAGGTGGGTGGTTTGGGGTTATTTGGGGGTGTTCCTGCTATTTTTTGGGTTTTGGATGTTCAAAAAAGTGTCCCTATCTCTTATAAGACGTGTGGATGCGATGTTGAGGGTCGTGACCTTCGAATTGCAACCTATTTTGACATGTGTTCGTTTTCGATTTGAACCAGACCGGGTTGGTCGTTTGGGGTTGATTGGGGGCATTTCTGTACTTTTTTGGGTTTGGGATGTTCTAAAAAGTGGCCTTATCTCTTATTAGACGTGTGGATGCGAACTTGAGGGTTGTGACCTTGGAATCGATACCTATTTCGACATATGTCAATTTTTGATTTAAACAAAACCGAGTGGGTCATTTGGGGTTACTTGGGGGCATTTCTCTACTTTTTTGGGTTTGGGATGTCCAAAAAAGTGTCCTTATCTCTTATTAGACGTGTGGATGCAAAGTTGAGGGTCGTGACCTTGGAATCGATACCTATTTCGACATATGTTAATTTTCAAGTTAAACAAGGTCGAGTGGGTCATTTGGGGTTATTTGAGGGCATTTCTGTACTTTTTTGGGTGGGATGTTTCAAAAAGTGTCCTTATCTCTTATTAGATGTGTGGATGCGAAGTTGAGGGTTGTGACCTTGGAATCGATATCTATTTCAACATATGTTAATTTTTTATTTAAACAAGACCAAGTGGGTCGTTTGGGGTTATTTGGGGGCATTTCTGTACTTTTTTGGGTTTGGGATGTTCTAAAAAGTGTCCTTATCTGTTATTAGACCTGTGCATGCGAAGTTGAGGGTCGTGACCTTGGAATCGATACCTATTTCGACGTATGTTAATTTTTTATTTAAACAAGACCGAGTGGGTCGTTTGGGGTTATTTGGGGGTATTTCTGTACCTTTTTGGGGTTGGGATGTTCTAAAATGTGTCATTATCTCTTATTATACATGTGGATATGAAGTTGAGGGTCATGACCTTCGAAGCGAAACCTATTTCAGCATATGTTCATTTTCGGTTCGAACGAGACCGTGTGGGTGGTTTGGGGTTATTTGGGGGCATTCCTGTAGTTGTTTGGGTTTTGGGTGTTAAAAAAAGTTTCCCTATCTCTTATAAGACGTGTGGATGCAATGTTGAGGGTCGTGACCTTCGAATTGATACCTATTTTGACATATGTTCATTTTCTGTTTGAACCAGACCGGGTGGGTCATTTGGGGTTGATTGGGGGTATTTCTGTACTTTTTTGGGTTTGGGATGTTCTAGAAAGTGTTCTTATCTCTTATTAGACGTGTGGATGCGAAATTGAGGGTCGTGACCTTGGAATCGATACCTATTTCGACATATGTTAATTTTCGATTTAAACAAGATCGAGTGGGTCGTTCAGGGTTATTTGGGGACATTTCTGTACTTTTTTGGGTTTGGGATGGTCTAAAATTAGTCCTTATCTCTTATTACACGTGTGGATATGAAGTTGAGGGTCGTGACCTGCGTATCGATACCAACTTAGATAAATGTTCATTTTCGGTTTAAACCAGATCGGGAGGGTCATTTAAGGTTATTTGGGGGAATTTCTGTAGTTTTTTGGGTTGGGGATGTTTTAAAATGTGTCCTTATCTCTTATTACATGTGTAGATATGAAGTTGAGGGTCATGACCTTCGTATCGATATAAATTTCAACGAATGTTCATTTTCGGTTTAAATCAGATCGGATGGGTCATTTGGGGTTTATTTGGGGGCATTTTTGTACTTTTTTGGGTTTGGGATGTTCTAAAAAGTTTCCTTATCTCTTATTAGACGTGTGGATGCGATGTTTAGGGTCGTGACTTTCGAATTGATACCTATTTCGACATATGTTCTTTTTTAGTTCAAACCAAATCGGGTGGATCGTTTAGGGTTATTTGGGGGCATTTCAGTACTTCTTTGGGTTTGGGATGTTTTAAAAATTGTCCTTATCTCTTATTAGACGTGTGGATGCGTTGTTGAGAGTCGTGACCTTCGAATCGATATCTATTTTGGCATATTTTCATTGTTTGTTTAAACAAGATCGGGTGGGTGGTTTGGGGTTATTGGGGGCATTTCTATACTTTTTTGGGTTTGGGATGTTCTAAAATGTGTCCTTATCTCCTGTTACACGTGTGGATATGAAGTTGAGGGTCGGGACCTTCGTATCGATACCAATTTCGACAAATGTTCATTTTCGATTTAAACTAGACCGTCTAGGTCATTTGAGGTTAATTGGGAGGTATTTCTGTACTTTTTTGGACTTGGGGTATTCTGAAAGGTGTCCTTATCTCTTATTAGACGTATGGATGCGATGTTGAGGGTCGTGACCTTCGACATATGTTCATTTTCTGTTTAAAAAAGGCCGAGTTGGTAGTTTGGGGTTATTTGGGGGCATTTCTGTATATTTTTCGGTTTAGGATGTTCTAAAAAGTGTCTTTATCTCATATTAGACGTGTGGAAGCGATGTTGAGGGTCGTGACCTTGGAATCAATACTTATTTCGACATATGTTCATTTTCGGTTTAAACAAGACCGAGTGGGTCGTTTGGGGTTATTTGGGGGCATTTCTATACTTTTTTGGATTTGGGATATTCTAAAATGTGTCCTTATCTCTTATTACACGTGTGGATATGAAGTTGAGGGTCGTGACCTTCGTATCGATACCAATTTAGACAAATATTCATTTTCGGTTTAAACTAGACCGGGTGGGTCGTTTGGGGTTATTTGGGAGTATATCTGAACTTTTTTGGGTTTGGGATGTTCTAAAATGTGTCCTCATCTCTTATTAGATATGTAGATGCGATGTTGAGGGTCGTGACCTTCGAATTGATACCTATTAGACAAATGTTCATTTTTTGTTTAAACCAGACAAGGTGGGCCGTTTGGGGTTGTTTTGGGGCATTTCTGTACTTTTTTGGGTTTGAGATGTTCTAAAAATTATCCTTTTCTCTTATTAGACATGTGGATGCGATGTTGAGGGTCGTGACCTTCGAATCGATACATGATTTCGACATATGTTCATTTTTTATTTAAACAAGACCGAGTGGGTTGTTTAGGGTTTTTTGGGGGCATTTTTGTACTTTTTTAGGTTTGGGGTGTTCTAAAATGTGTCCTTATCTCTTATTATACGTGTGGATATGAAGTTGAGGGTCGTGACCTTCGTATCGATAGCAATTTCGAAAAATATTCATTTTCGATTTAAACCAGACCAGGTTGGTCGTTTGGGGTTATTTGGGGGTATTTCTGTACTTTTTTAGGTTTGGGATGCTCTAAAAAATATCCTTATCTCTTATTAGACGTGTGGATGCATTGTTAAGGGTCGTGACCTTAAAATCGATACCTATTTCAACATTTGTTCATTTTTGGTTTAAACCAAACCGGGTGGGTCGTTTGGGATTATTTGGGGGGCATTTCTATACGTTTTTGGGTTTGGGATGTTCTAAAAAGTGTCCTTATCTCTTATTAGACGTGTGGATGCGAAGTTGGGAGTTGTGACCTTGGAATAGATACCTATTTCGACATATGTTAATTTTTGGTTTAAACAAGATCGAGTGGGTCGTTTGGGGTTAATTGGGGGATATTTCTGTACTTTTTTGGGTTTGGGATGTTCCAAAATGTGTCCTCATCTCTTATTAGATATGTGGATGCGAAGTTGAGGGTCGTGACTTCGAATTGATACCTATTCCGACATATGTTCAGTTTCTGCTTAAACCAGACCGGGTGTGTTGTTTGGGGATATTTGGGGGCATTTCGGTACTTTTTTAGGTTTGGGGTGTTCTAAAACGTGTCCTTATCTCTTATTACACGTGTGGATATGAAGTTGAGGGTCATGACCTTCGTATCGATACCAATTTCGACGAATGTTCATTTTTGGTTTAAACCAGATCGAGTGGGGCGTTTGGGGTTATTTGGGGGCATTTCTGTACTTTTTTGGGTTTAGGATGTTCTAAAATGTGTCCTCATCTCTTCTTAGATGTGTGGATGCGATGTTGAGGGTCGTGACTTCGAATTGATACCTATTCCGACATATGTTTAGTTTCTGTTTAAACCAGACCGGGTGTGTTGTTTGGGGATATTTGGGGGCATTTCTGTACTTTTTTAGGTTCGGGGTGTTCTAAAACGTGTCCTTATCTCTTATTACACGTGTGGATATGAAGTTGAGGGTCGTGACCTTCGTATTGATACCAATTTTGACGAATGTTCATTTTCGGTTTAAACCAGATCGGGTGGGGCGTTTGGGGTTATTTGGGGGCATTTCTGTACTTTTTTGGGTTTAGGATGTTCTAAAATGTGTCCTCATCTCTTATTAGATGTGTGGATGCGATGTTGAGGGTCGTGACTTCGTATTGATACCTAGTTCGACATATGTTCATTTTCAGTTTAAACCAGACCGGGTGGGTCGTTTGGGGATATTTGGGGGCATTTCTGTAGTTTTTTGGGTTTGGAATGTTCTAAAATCCTTATCTCTTCTTAGACATGTGGATGCGATGTCGAGGGTCGTAACCTTCGAATCCATACCTATTTCAACATTTGTTCATTTTCAGTTTAAATAAGACCGAGTGGGTCGTTTGGGGTTATTTGGGGGGCATTTCTGCACTTTTTTACGTTTGGGATGTTCTAAAATGTGTCCTTATCTCTTGTTAGACGTGTGGATGCAATTTTGAGGGTCGTGACCTTCGAATCGATACCTATTTCGACATATGTTCATTTTCGATTTAAACAAGACCGGGTGGGTCGTTTGGGATTATTTGGATGTTCTAAAATGTGTCCTAATCTCTTGTTACACGTGTGGAGATGAAGTTGAGGGTCGTGACCTTTGTATCGATACCAATTTCGGTAAATGTTCATTTTTCGACCGGGTGGGTCGTTCGGGGTTATTTGGAGGCATTTCTGTACTTTCTTGGGTTTGGGATGTTCTAAAATGTGTGCTTATCTCTTATTAGATGTGTGGATGCGATGTTGAGGGTCGTGACCTTCGAATTGATACCTCTTTCGATATATGTTCATTTTCGGTATAAACCAGACCGGGTGGGTCGTTTAGGGTTATTTAGGGGCATTTCTGTAGTTTTTTGGGTTTTGGATGTTCTAAAAAGTGTCCTTATCTCTTCTTAGACATGTGGATGCGATGTCGAGGGTCGTAACCTTCGAATCGATACCTATTTTGACATTTGTTCATTTTTAGTTTAAACAAGACCGTGTGGGTCGTTTGGGGTTATTTGGGGGCATTTCTGTACTTTTTTGGGTTTGGGGTGTTCTAAAATGGGCCCTTATCTCTTATTACACGTGTGGATATGAAGTTGAGGGTCGTGACTTTCGTATCGATACTAATTTAGACAAATGTTCATTTTCGATTTAAACCAGACCGGGTGGGTCGTTTGGGGTTATTTGGTGGCATTTCTGTACATTTTTGGGTTTGGGATGTTCTAACATGTGTCCTTATCTCTTATTACAGGTGTGGATATGAAGTTGAGGGTCATGACCTTCGTATCGGTACCAATTTCAACGAAAGTTCATTTTATGTTTAAACCTGGTCGGGAGGGTCGTTTGGGGATATTGGGGGGTATTTCTGTACTTTTTTGGGTTTGGGATGTTCTAAAAAGTGTCCTTATCTCTTATTAGACAGGTGGATCCGATGTTTGGGGTCGTGACCTTTGAATCGATACCTATTTCGACATATGTTCATTTTCGGTTTAAACCAAATCGGGTGGGTCATTTGTGGTTATTTGGGGGCATTTCTATAGTTTTTTGGGTTTGGGATGTTCTAACAAATGTCTTTATCTCTTATTAGACATGTGGCTACGTTGTTGAGGGTCGTGACCTTCGAATTGATACCTATTTCGACATATATTCATTTTCGCTTTAAACCAAACCAGGTGGGTCGTTTGGGGTTATTTGGGGGCATTTTTGTATTTTTTTGGGTTTGGGATGTTCTAACATGTGTCCTTATCTCTTATTACACGTGTGGATATGAAGTTGAGGGTCGTGACCTTCGTATCGATACCAATTTCGGCAAGTGTTCATTTTTGGTTTAAACAAGACCGGGTGGGTCGTTTGGGGTTATTTGGGGGTATTTCTTTACTTTTTTGGGTTTGGGATGTTATAAAAAGTGTCCTTATCTCCTATTAGACGTGTAGAAGCGATGTTGAGGGTCGTGACCTTGGAATCGATACCTATTTTGGCATATGTTCATTTTCGGTTTAAACAAGGCCGAGTGGGTCGTTTGGGGTTATTTGGAGGCATTTTGTACTATTTTGGGTTTGGGATGTTCTAAAATATGTCCTTATCTCTTATTACTGGTGTGGATGTGAAGTTTAGGGTCGTGACCTTCGTATCGATACTAATTTTGACGAATGTTCATTTTCGGTTTAAACCAGATCGGGTGGGTCATTTGGGGTTATTTAGGGATATTTCTATACTGTTTTGGGTTTGGGATGTTCTAAAATATGTCCTCATCTCTTATTAGATGTGTGGATGTGATGTTGAGGGTCTTGACTCTCGAATTGATACCTATTTCGACATATGTTCATTTTCGGTTTAAACCAGACCGGGTGGGTCATTTTGGGTTATTTGGGGGTATTTCTATACTTTTTTGGGTTTAGGATGTTCCAAAAAGTGTCCTTATCTCTTATTAGACGTGTGGACGCGATGTCAAGGGTCGTAACCTTCGAATCAATACCTATTTTGACTTATGTTCATTTTAGGTTTAGACCAGATAAGGTGGTCATTTGGGGTTGTTTGGGGGCCATTTCTATACTTTTTTGGGGTTGGGATGTTCTAAAAAGTGTCATTAAGTCGTATTAGATGTGTGGTTGCGATGTTGAGGGTCGTGACCCTCGTATCGATACCAATTTAGACCAATGTTCATTTTCGGTTTAAACCAGACCGGCTGGATTGTTTGGGGTTATTTGGGGGCATTTCTGTACTTTTTTGGGTTTGGGATGTTCTAAAATGTGTCCTTATCTCTTATTAGACGTGTGTATGCGATGTTAAGGGTCATGACCTTCGAATCGATACCTATTTCGACTTATGTTCATTTTAGGTTTAGACCAGATAAGGTGGGTCATTTGGGGTTGTTTGGGGCGCATTTCTGTACTTTTTTGGGTTTGGGATGTTCTAAAAAGTGTCATTAAGTCTTATTAGATGTGTGGATGCAATGTTGAGGGTCGTGACTTTCGAATCGTTACCTATTTCGACATATATTCATTTTAGGTTTAAACCAAAACGGGTGGGTCGTTTGGGGTTATTTGGGGGTATTTCTGTACTTTTTTGGGTTTGGGATGTTCTAAAAAGTGTCCTTATCTCTTATTAGACGTGTGTATGCGATGTTGAGGGTCATGACCTTCGAATCGATACCTATTTTGACATATGTTCATATTCGGTTTAAACAAGACCGGGTGGGTCGTTTGGGGTTGTTTAGGGGCATTTCTGTACTTTTTTGGGAGTGGGATGTTCTAAAAAGTGTCCTAATCTCTTATTAGACGTGTAGATGCGATGTTGAGGGTCGTGACCTTCGAATCGATACCTATTTTGACATATGTTCATTTTTGGTTTAAACAAGACCGAGTAGGTCGTTTGGGTTTATTTGTGGGCATTTCTGTACTTTTTGGGTTTGGGATGTTCTAAAATGTGTCCTTATCTCTTATTACACGTGTGGATATGAAGTTGAGGGTTGTGACCTTCATATCCAAACCAATTTCGAAAAATGTTTATTTTTTATTTAATCAAGACCGGGTGAGTCATTTGGGGTTATTTGGGGGCATTTCTGTACTTTTTTGGGTTTGGGATGTTTTAAAATGTGTCCTTATATCTTGTTAGACGTGTGGATGCGATGTTGAGGGTCGTGACCTTCGAATCAATACCTATTTTGACATATGTTCATTTTCTGTTTAAACCAAATCGGGTGGGTCGTTGGGGTTTAGTTGGGGCCATTTCTGTACTTTTTTGGGTTTGGGATGTTCTAAAATGTGTCATTATCTCTTGTTACACGTGCGGATATGAAGTAGAGGGTCGTGACCTTCGTGTCGATACCAATTTTGACAAATGTTCATTTTCGATTTAAACTGGACCGAGTGGATCGTTTGTTGTTATTTGGGGGCATTTCTGTACTTTTTTGGGTTTGGGATGTTCTAAAATGTGTCCTTATAACTTATTAGACGTGCGTATGCGATGTTGAGGGTCATGACCTTCGAATTGATACCTATTTCGACATATGTTCATTTTCGATTTAAACAAGACCGGGTGGATCGTTTGGGATTATTTGGGGGCATTTCTGTGTTTCTTTGAGTTTGGGATGTCCTAAAATGTGTCCTTAACTCTTATTACACGTTTGGATATGAAGTTGAGGGTCGTGACCTTTGTATCGATACCATTTTCAGCAAATGTTCATTCTCGGTTTATATAAGACCGGGTGGGTCGTTTGGGGTTATTCGGGGTCATTCTGCACTTTTTTGGGTTTGGGATGTTCTAAAATGTGTCCTCATATCTTATTAGATGAGTGGATGCGATGTTGAGGGTCGTGACCTTCGAATTGATACCTATTTCGACATATGTTTATTTTCGGTTTAAACCAGATCAGGTGGATTGTTTGGGGTTATTTGGGGGCATTTTTATACTTTTTTGGGTTTGGGATGTTCTAAAAAGTGTCCTTGTCTCTTATTAGACGTGTGGATGCGATGTCAAGGGTCGTAACCTTCGAATCGATACCTATCTCGACTTATGTTCATTTTCGGTTTAAAGAAGACTGAGTGGGTCATTTGGGGTTATTTGGGGGCATTTCTGTACTTTTTTGGGTTTGTGATGTTGTAAAATGTGTCCTTATCTCTTATTACACGTGTGGATATGAAGTTGAGGGTCGTGACCTTCGTATCGAAACCAATTTCGGCAAATGTTCATTTTTTGTTTAAACTAGACCGGGTGGGTCGTTTGGGGTTATTTGGGGGCAATTTTGTTGAGGGTCGTGACCTACAAATCGATACCTATTTCGACATATGTTCATTTTCAGTTTATACCAAACCGGGTTGGTCGTTTGGGGTTATTTGGGGGCATTTCTATACTTTTTTTTGTTTGGGATGTTCTATAAAATGTCCTTATCTCTTCTTAGACGTGTGGATGCGTTGTTGAGGGTTGTGACCTACGAATCGATACCTATTTCAACATATGTTCGTTTTTGATTTAAACCAAACCGGGTGGGTCGTTTGGGGTTATTTGGGGGCATTTTTGTACTTTTTTGGGTTTGGGATGTTCTGAAATGTGTCCTTATCTCTTGTTACATGTGTGGTTATGAAGTAGAGGGTCGTGATCTTCGTATTGATACCAATTTTGACAAATGTTCATTTTCGATTTAAACCAGATAGGGTGGGTCGTTTGTTGTTATTTGGGGGCATTTCTGTACTTTTTTGGGTTTGGGATGTTCTAAAATGTGTCCTTATAACTTATTAGACGTGTGTATGCGATGTTGAGGGTCATGACCTTCGAATCGATACCTATTTCGACATATGTTCATTTTCGGTTTAAACAAGACCGGGCGGGTCGTTTGGGAATATTTGGGGGCATTTCTGTGTTTCTTTGAGTTTGGGATGTTCTAAAATGTGTCCCTATCTCTTATTACTCGTGTGGATATGAAGTTGAGGGTCGTGGCCTTCGTATCGCTACCAATTTTGGCAAATGTTCATTTTCAGTTTGAACAAGACCGGGTGGGTCGTTTGGGGTTATTTGGGGGCTTTTCTATTCTTTTTTGTGTTTGGGATGTTCTAAAATGTGTCCTCACCCCTTATTAGATGCGTGGATGCGATGTTGAGGGTCGTGACCTTCAAATTGATACCTATTTTGACATATGTTCATTTTGGGTTTAAACCAGACCGGGTGGATCGTTGGGGCTCATTTGGGCGCATTTCTGTACTTTTTTGGGTCTGGGATGTTCTAAAAAGTGTCCTTATCTCTTATTAGAGGTGTGGATGCGATGTCGTAACCTTCCAATCGATACCTATTTCGACTTACGTTCATTTACGGTTTAAACCAGACTGGGTGGGTCGTTTGGGGTTGTTTGGGGGCATTTCTGTACTTTTTTGGGAGTGGGATGTTTTAAAAAGTGTCCTAATCTCTTATTAGACGTGTGGATGCAATGTTGATGGTTGTGACCTTCGTATCGATTCCTATTTCGATATATGTTTATTTTCCTTTTAAACCAGACTGGCAGGGTCATTTTTACCATTTGGGGACATTTCTGTACTTTTTTGGGTTTGGGATGTTCAGAAATGTGTCCTTATCTCTTATTACATGTGTGGATATGAAGTTGAGGGTCATGACCTTCGAATCGATACCTTTTTTTTTTTGATAAGTAGTATGTGAGTGTATAAAAAAGAAAAAGAGGACAAAAGAAGGCAGCCAATTACCACCCCTTAGACAGGCCTAATGGAGAAGAAGAGGCCCCACACCCCCCGAGGACAAACCCTTCGGAAAACAAGAAACAACCCACTCCCACCCCAATCAAGGAGGCCTAAAGTTGGTCTTCCTATCAATATCATCATGAATCAGCCTCATTAGATCTTCAGGAAAGTCCCGGGGATAAAGAATGGATTCCACATCTCCACTGTCAATAGAGGCGACAAAATCTGCGGGCTGTTTCACTGAGTCAGTTGGTTCAAAAGAGAGAAAATCTGACATTTCAAGACATACACATTCCAAGGGCAGCTGAAAGTACCTGTAATGATATCTACCGCCAACTTCGAATCAGATCGAATAGAAATACTGTGATAACCCTTGTCCAAGCACAAGGCAACCCCTCTGTGAATAGCTAGTAATTCCATGGCAAGCACTGAAGGCTCTACCCCTTTACCCACAAAAGCCAGAATCGGATCTCCATTGGAATGCCGAATAAGCCCCCCATAAGTTGCTCTGTCCGTACTCAAAGAACCATCATAATGCAGCGCAACCATATTGGCTAAAGGAGAAAACCAAGAACAAGGTTTAGGAACCGAAACAATCCAATTAACCTGAATCCCCCACTTGTCGACCAAAAACTGATTCCTTGGGGTACTAGCTGCCCCAATGGGAGGGTAGGACCCTTTAGTAACAACATCAAACTTTATATCTTGAAAAATTCTGTCAAAGGTTCTAGAAGTATTACTAAAAAGCCGTTGATTCCTCTCCCACCAAATATGGTAAATTGAAGCACAAATTGCCAACTTAGGAATGGTATCAAGTTTGTCATTGGTGCAAACCACAAAAGAAAACCAATTAACCACATCAGCTAGGCCGGCAGGCCCCTTCCCAGTAGGAGAGCACAAAGCATTAACCCTATTCCAAATAGAGTTGGAAAAAGGGCATTCAAAAAATAGGTGAGAGTGAGTCTCCAAGCCCCCCCAACAAAGAACACAATTCTGCCCAACCAAGATGTTTCTTTTGCTAAGTTGATCCTTGGTTGGGAGGCCCCCCCATAAAACACCTCCAAGTAGTACAAGAATGCCTAGGAAGAAACCCAGGAAACCAAGCAAGCCTGAACCAGTCCACCTTGGTAGCACTAGTTCTAACCAAATCCCAAGCCGATTTGGTACTAAACTGGCCATTAGAAGAATTCTTCCACACAATAGGGTCTTTCCCCCCATTAACAAGGGGAATAGAAGGTAGATCCCTCCAAATTGAAATCAAATCAAAGGAGCCTTGAGGAGGAGCATACCAATTACCATTCCTAATAAGATCTGAAACCCAAGCAAGCCAAGGGGAACCAACATCATATCGAATACGGTCCCCAAAAGTTTTCATCAAAACACCTTGGGGGTGCCAATTATCCAACCACAGCCTAGTAGATCGGCCATCCCCAATGATGTGGTGGATATGAGACTCAACCAGGTCTCTAAATTTAAGAACTTTCCTCCAAACACAAGAACAATTTTGAGGGACTTTAACAATCCAAATAGAGTCCTTTTTAAGGTACCAGGTGTTAACCCACCTAACCCAAAGATTGTCCTTCTTACCACCAGATTTGCTTCAGAATACCAGCTGTATTCATATCAGAAATCCTCCTTATGCCAAGACCCCCTTCAGACTTAGGTTTGCAAATATTATCCCAAGAAATATAATGTACCTTACGTTGAAGAGAGGGGCCGGACCAAAGCAAATTGGAGAAGATGGATTCCAGCTTCCTCTTGATCGCACCCGGAAGAGCAAAAATCCCGACTAAAATATAACAACCTTGAAAGACAGAGCTCAACAGCTTGAACACACCCGCAAAAGATAGAAACCGGGCCTTCCACCCATCAAGCCCGCTCCACACTCGATCTACAATAGACGAGCAATCTGCAATGCCCAACTTTCGAGACACAAGGGGAACACCAAGATACCGGATAGGGAGCTTGGTATCCACAAAATTCGTTAATTCCAAAAGTTGCGCCCTGGTCGTATGGGTAAGGCCCCTAAAATAATAGAGGACTTAGCCTGTTGAGTTTCAACCCAAAGAAGGTATGAAACTCATCGGGCCCCTGCATAAGCTGAAATAGAATCATGGCAAGCCTTCACGAAAATCATCGATCATCTCGCAAAAATAAGGTGCGGCATGGATGGGACCCCTTACACTGGGAAGAAGACTAATCCCGCCTCGGTTCCAACTTCCTCATCAAGGCGAAAATCCCTCCATAGCAATAGTAAAGAGATAGGGGAGATGGGATCCCCTTGCCTCGATACCCCTGCCCCCTTTGAAATAACCAGCTGGGCTGCCATTAAGCAAGATGGAGAAATGAGGGGAGCCAACACAAGCCTTCACCCACCCAATAAACTTCTATGGGAAACCCATTCTTTCCATAATGTCAAACAAAAACTTCCTACTAAGAGAATCATAAGCCTTATGAAGGTCAATCTTCAACACAGCTATGGGGCTAACTCCTTTCTACTCAACACCTCTAACCACATCATGACAAACAAGGATATTATCCACAATTGACCTCCCCTTTATAAAGGCCGATTAAGTGTCACTGACCACATGTCCAACAACTCTCTGCAATCTATTAGATAAGATCTTAGTGATAATCTTATAAAAAAGATTACAAAGGGCTATGGGCCTATACCCCGCAAAAGAAGAAACATCACTAGTCTTCGAATCAAAGCTAATAAAAGTGGCATTAATCGAACCTGGGAGGTAAGACCTAGTAAAGAACCACTTAACAGCCAAAGTCAAATCTTCCCCACTACATCCCAACAAAGGCTTGAAAAAGGCAGCCCCAAACCCATCAGGCCCCGGAGCCTTGGAGCTCTTCATAGCAAACACCACTTCCAAAATCTCCTTATTAGCCACAGGACCAATAAGATCCTCCTGTTGAGCAAGAGATAAACCACCCTATAAAGGAACCGAACTAGGAAAAGAACCACTATCATCGTAATCAGCCCCAAACAACCTCTTATAGAAGGAGATAGCTTCATGCTTGATAAGATTGGGATCCTTGACAAGAACACCCCCTTCCCTTGAATTTCCGTAATATGGTTCCTATTCTGTCTACACACCATAGATTTATGGAAGAAATCTGTTACCATCACCCACTGAATGTGTTTCACCCTTGATTTTTCCTTTAAAAATTTTTCTTCAACGGCCAAAGCTTCCCACAGCCTTCCATTTTGCTTGAGTCTCCAAGGAAACCAAGTTCGGATCACTTAGGTTAGCACCAAGGTTACTCCGAACTGGGTCAACTAAGCTCTAGCAGCCTTAACCGCAGCAAAAACATCACCGACACACTCCTTATTCCATCTCCTAAGTTCCTTCTTGACAATCCTAAGCCGAAAGCAAGCAAACCGAAGAATGGGGCTAAGATTCATGCTAACCGGCTACTCCCAGCCCTTGACCACTGTTTCATCAAACCCATCTCTCCCAACCCAAGCCTCAAAAAATCTGAATGGTTTAGGGCCAAAATTAGTAGCATCTAAAATTGCCACCACCACAGGGGAGTGATTAGAAAGGCTAGGGGGGAGAACAGTCGCTTCGGAGGACCTACGTACATCCATCCAAACCAAATTAACCAACACCCTGTCCAACTTGCAGCAAATACGGGTATCCCCACTTTGTCTATTATTCCAAGTGAAAGCTTCCCCCTTCCATTTGAGGTCCACCAGCCCTATGTCATCAATAAAAGAATTAAACTCATCCACAGCCTCCTGCCGAATAGGGTCCCCTCCAAACTTCTCATTTTGGTTGCGCACCACATTAAAATCCCCTAGAACAGCCCAAGGATCTAGAATAGAACTAGCAAAAGCCCCCACATCCCTCCACAAATCCTTGCGCCCTTCTATAGCATTAACAAAGATACATCGCAATACACAAAAAGGTAATAGAGGTTCCCAAAATCGAAACCCAAATGTGAATAAATTGCAAGCTCTTCCGAATCTCTTCCACTTTAAAAACATTAGAGTCCCAACCCAACCAAATCCGAATGGGAGCATCAGCCTCACCATTGTGTAAATATTTCCAATCTGAAATAAAATTGTCAAAAACATTGGCACAATTATCCACCTTCACCTTGGTTTCAAGGAGACAAGCCAAATTAACCTGATCGTCCATCAAAATTTTCTTAATCCCCAGCCATTTGGTAGAGGAATTCAAGCCTCTAACATTCCAGGTTAAACACTTCATATGGCAGCAGGGCTAGAGTTGGCTCCCCCCCCCCTTACTAGGTCCATGACCTTTACCACCAAATGAATCTTTCGGATTCAAGGGAACCCGCTAGGCCTGGAATCTAGACCCCCTCCTCATGGGCAGGCCCAACAAAGAATAAGAAGAAGAACTTAAAGGACCAATACCTTTCCCGGACTGTCCTTGGATAGCCTGAACCTCCTCAGCCTGCTTCTTTAGTCTTTCACAATTGGCCGAAGGCTTAGCAGGTACCACAACCGCATCCACCCTTGGATTAGGATTAGCCATCTCCAACAAATTTTTAGAATCCACCTCACCTTTATCTTTTCAAGCCTGGACTTCCACAGACAACGCACTAGGGATCTTCTCCACCAAGTCAGATATAGAATCCTTATTCAAAATAGGCTCAGAATTCTTGGAAGTTGGATACTCCCCACGATCCTTCTTTTTCAAATTTGGAAGAATGGCTAAAGGTAGGGGCGAACAATCCTCTTCCTCCAAACCAGCTTCCTCAAACAAATCATTACCTAATAAGATAGCACACGATGCTGAGTCCAACATCATTTCAGCCGGGTCATAGTGAACCTCCTCCATTAGATCTTCCAATAATGCAAATGCATTTGAATGAGCCAGCCCTTTAGCCTTTGAGTGCTCCCCAAGAGACATCATAGGATTTTTAAAAATCCTCTTCCCAAAACTGGAGTCCTTCCCCATAGGTAAACAATCTCCACTTCCTTTTTAACATCCGAAATAACGGAATCAACATTAGAAACTTCATCACTCTCCCCAACTTGTACACTCGATCGCTCAAGAACTATACCACTTGAACCGCCGGCAACCCATCATCACCACCGGCCAAAACTCCATCATCATTCCCAGCAGCTCCCTTCACACGCCACTCCTTCCTAGACCGTGAGCTCTTCTGGGATTGGACATTGCTGCCAAACAAGCATGAATCAATTAGGTGACCAAACACTTTGCAATGCTTGCAACGTGGAAGCTTCCAATCATAAACAACCTTTTGGTTAAAGGCAAACCCCTCATCACCATAAACTGGAACAGACAAAGGAAGGTCCTTATCAGCAGAGACTTCAACACAAAGCTAAGCATACGATAATCTCTCCATGGACCTCGTCATTTTATCAGTCACAATAGGCTGCCCAATGACACTCCCAATCGAACTCAAAGCTTGAGAGGACCAAAAGTGAAAAGGAAGATTGGGGAGAGAAATCCAAACAGGAACAGAGCATAAATCAACCCTCTCCAAACAAGCATTCGGGCTCCAAGGACGAAGGATCATTGGCCTTCTTTGCACGTACCAAGGACCCCCTTTAAGAACTTTAATTTTATCCTCCTCAAGATTAAATTTGAAAATAAAAAACCCACTGTCCAACAGATAACATCGACATGACTTGAAATCTTCCACTGTTTTAATGAAATATCATGGGCAAAAGTGAAGCTCGGCCTGCCCTTAATAAAATGCCCCATAAGAGTGTTTCTCCATTTCTCAAGCCCCTCTTTGATTATGGACTCCGGGCATTTAGTAACCCGCACCCCATCAATCTCCTCGGGTTCCACAAAGGAAAGCTTCAAGCCATCACCAAGTAAAGAAGAAGACGAAGAGGAAAAGAGTGCAGCACTCATGGAACCCCCCTTTCTTCTTTGACCCCCTCATGACGAGCTTCCTCCTTGCTGTCCCAAGCCATCGTAACCAAGCAACCTCATCCAAACAAACACCACCATGAACCAAAGAAACAGCCCCTTCATCCAACCCAAAGAAGACCACCAAGAGCAGGCCAATCACCACCCCCGGAACCCCATAAGCAGCCCCACCCACACCCTCCTTGCTCGATCCATCTATCTCCCCTCCATCCCTCCCTCCCGAGAAGAGAAGAGGAGGAAAACCAAAGACCTAAAGCAAGAGGCCTCGCCGGCCATCACCAAGATCAAAACCAAAACCCCTCTCAAAATTTCCAGAGCTACTCTCTCCTTCTTCGAATCAAACTTTGAATCCCTCCTTAATTCCATATTCGAATAGATACCTATTTCGGTATATGTTCATTTTTGGTTCGAACAAGATCGGGTGGGTCGTTTGGGGTTATTTGGGGGCATTTCTGTGCTTTTATAGGTTTGGGATGTTATAAAAAGTGTCCTTATCTCTTATTAGATGTTAGGATGCAATGTTGATGGTCGTGACCTTCGTATCGATACCAATTTTGATAAATATTCATTTTCGGTTTAAACAAGACCGAGTAGGTCATTTGGGGTTATTTGGGGGCATTTCTGTACTTTTTTGGGTTTGGGATGTTCTAAAATGTGTCCTCATCTCTTATTAGATGTGGGGATACGATGTTGAGGGTCGTGACCTTCGAATCGATACCTATTTCGGCATATGTTTATTTTCGGTCTGGTTGGGTGCTCTCGGGTTATTTTAGGGCACTTCTTTACTTTTTTGGGTTTGGGATGTTCTAAAATGTGTCCTTATCTCTTATTACATGTGTGGATACGAATTTGAGGGTCGTGACCTTCGAATCGATACCTATTTTGGTATATGTTTATTTTCGGTTTAAACAAGACTGAGTGGGTCGTTTGGGGTTATTTGGGGGCATTTCTATACTTTTTTGGATTTGGGATGTTCTAAAATGTGTCCTTATCTCTTGTTACACGTGCGGATATGAAGTAGAGGGTCGTGACCTTGGTATCGATACCAATTTCGACAAACGTTCATTTTTTATTTAAACTGGACCGGGTGGGTCGTTTGGGGTTATTTAGGATCATTTCTGTACTTTTTTGGGTTTGGGATGTTCTAAAAAGTGTCCTTATATCTTATTAGACGTGTGTTTGCGATGTTGAGGGTCTTGACCTTTGAATCGATACCTATTTCGACATATGTTCATATTCGGTTTAAACAAGACCGGGTGGGTCGTTTGGGATTATTTGGGGGCTTTTCTATGTTTTTTTGAGTTTGGGATGTTCTAAAATGTGTCCTTATCTCTTATTAGACGTGTGGATATAAATGTTGAGGGTCGTGACCTTGGTATAGATGACAATTTCGGCAAATGTTCATTTTCAGTTTAAACAAGATCAGGTGGGTCGTTTGGGGTTATTTGGGGGCTTTTTTTTTACTTTTTTGGGTTTGGGATGTTCTAAAATGTGTCCTCATCTCTTATTAGATGTGTGGATGCGATGTTGAGGGTCGTGACCTTTGAATTGAAACCTATTTCGACATATGTTCATTTTTGGTTTAAACCAGACAGGGTGGATCGTTTGGGGTTATTTGGGGGCATTTCTGTACTTTTTTTTTTTGTTTGGGATGTTCCAAAATGTGTCCTTATCTCTTGTTAGACGTGTGGATGCGTTGTTGAGGGTCGTGACCTATGAATCGATACCTATTTCAACATATGTTCATTTTCGGTTTAAACCAAACCTGGTGGGTCGTTTGGGGTTATTTGGGGGCATTTCTGTACTTTTTTGGGTTTGGGATGTTCTAAACTGTGTCCTTATCTCTTGTTACATGTGCGGATATGAAGTAGAGGGTCGTGACCTTCGTATTGATACCAATTTTGACAAATGTTCATTTTCGATTTAAACCAGATAGGGTGGGTCGTTTGTTGTTATTTGGGGGCATTTTTGTACTTTTTTGGGTTTGGGATGTTCTAAAATGTGTTCTTATATCTTATTAGACGTGTGTATGCGATGTTGAGGGTCATGACCTTCGCATCGATACCTATTTCGACATTTGTTCATTTTCGATTTAAACAAGACTGGGTGGGTCGTTTGGGATTATTTGAGGCCATTTATTTGTTTCTTTGAGTTTGGTATGTTCTAAAATGTGTCCTTATCTCTTATTACACGTGTGGATATGAAGTTGAGGGTCGTGACCTTCGTATCGATACCAATTTTGGCAAATGTTCATTTTTTATTTGAACAAGACCGGGTGGGTCGTTTGGAGTTATTTGGGGGCATTTCTGTACTTTTTTGGGTTTAGGATGTTTTAAAGTGTGTCCTCATCTCTTATTAGATGCGTGGATGCGATGTTGAGGGTCATGACCTTCGAATTGATACCTATTTCGACATATGTTCATTTTGGGTTTAAACCAGACCGGGTGGATCGTTTGGGGTTATTTGGGCGCATTTCTGTACTTCTTTGGGTTTGGGGTGTTCTAAAAAGTGTCATTATCTCTTATTAGAGGTGTGGATGCGATGTCGAGGGCCGTAACCATCGAATCGATACCTATTTTGACTTACGTTCATTTACGGTTTAAACCAAATTGGATGGGTTGTTTGGGGTTGTTTGGGGGCATTTCTGTACTTTTTTGGGAGCGGGATGTTTTCAAAAGTGTCCTAATCTCTTATTAGATGTGTGGACGCAATGTTGATGGTCGTGACCTTCGAATCGATTCCTATTTCGATATATGTTTATTTTCGATTTAAACCAAACCGGCTAGATCGTTTGGGGTTATTTGGGGACATTTTAGTACTTTTTTGGGTTTGGGATGTTCTAAAAAGTGTCCTTATCTTTATTAGACGTGTGGATGCGTTTGTTGAGAGTCGTAACTTGAATCGATACCTATTTCAACATATGTTCATTTGCGCTTTTAAACCAGACAAGTTGGGGTTATTTGGGGGCATTTGCAGACTTTTTGGGTTTGGGATGTTCTAACATCTGTCCTTATCTCTTGTTACATGTGCGGATATGAAGTAGAGGGTCATGCCTTCATATCGATACCAATTTTGACAAATGTTCATTTTGGTTTAAACTAGATCGGGTGGGTCGTTAGGGGTTATTTGGGGACATTTCTGTATTTTTTGGGTTTGGGACGCTCGAAAGTTTGTCCTTATCTCTTATTACACGTGGCCGATATGAAGTAGAGGGTCGTGACTCTTCGTATCACTACTAATTTCAACAAATGTTCATTTTCGGTTCGAACTAGATCGGTGGGTTTGGGGTTATTGGGGGCATTTCGATACTTTTTTAGGTTTCGATGTTCCAAAAAGTGTCCTTATCTCCTATTAGACTTGTGGATGCATTGTTCAGTGGTCGTGACCGCTGAATCGTTACCTATTTTGACATATGTTCAAATTTCTGTTTAAACAAGACCAGGTGGGTCGCTTGGGATTATTTGGGGGCATTTCTCGTGTGTTTTTTTTTTGAGTTTGGGATGTTCTAAAATGTGTCCTTATCTCTTATTACACGTGTGAATATGAAGTTGAGGGTCATGGACCTGTATCGACACTAATTTCAAAGAAATGTTCATTTTTGATTTATACATGATCTGTGGGTTGTTGGGGTTATTTTGGGGGCATTTCTGCACTTTTTAGGTTTGGGAGGCTCTAAAATGTGTCCTCATCTCTTATTAGATGTGTGGATGCAATGTTCAGGGTCGTGACCTTCGAATTGATACCTAGTTTGACATATATTGATTTTTGTTTAAACCAGACTGATTGATCGCTTGGGGTTGTTCGGGGCATTTTTGTACTTCTTTTTGGGTTTGGGATGCTCTAAAAAATTTCTTTATCTCTTATTAGACGGTGGATATGATGTCGAGGGTCGAACTTTCGAATCGATACCTATTTTGACTTATGTTCATTTACGGTTTAAACCAGACGGTGGGTCGCTTGGGGTTGTTTTGCAGCCTTTCTATACTTTTTTGGATTTGGGATGTTCTAAAAGTGTCCTTATCTCTTATTAGACGTGGGCCTCACGATGTTGATGGTCTTGACCTTCAATCGATACCTATTTTGGCAAATGTTCATATTCGATTTAAACAAGACCGGTGGTCGCTTGGGGTTGTTTAGGGCATTTATGTACTTCTTTGGGAGTGATGTTCAAAAGTGTCCTAATCTCTTATTAGACGTGTGGTTGCGATGTTGAGGGACATGACCTTCAATCGATACCTATTTCGACATATGTACATTTGTGGTTTAATTCAGACCGGGTGGGTCGTTTGGGGTTATATGGGGATACCTATTTCGCTT
>NW_025317693.1:0-38396 GCF_018873765.1 Telopea speciosissima
GGCTTGGAAATTACGAAAAAGAGTCGTATCTCTAATTAGATGTGAGGATGCGATGTTGAGGTCGTGCCTTCGAATCGATACCTATTTTGACATATGTTAATTTTCGGTTAAAACTAGACCGGGTGGGTCGTTTGGGGTTGTTTTGTGCAATTTCTATACTTTTATGCGTTTGGTATTATCTAAAAAGTGTCTTTATCCCTTATTAGACGCGTTTGACGCGATGTTGAGGATCGTGACCTTCGAATCGATATCTATTTCGACACATATTCATTTTTGGTTTAAACCAGACTGGGTGAGTCGTTTAGGGTTATTTAAGGGTATTTTTGTACTTTATTGGGTTTGGTATTTTCTAAAATGTGTATTTATCTCTTATTAGACTTGTGGATGCGATGTTGAGAGTTGTGACCATCGAATCGATACCCATTTCGGCATATGTTCATTTTTGGTATAAACCAGACCGGGTGGGTCGTTTGCGTTTATTTGGGTGCATTTTTGTACTTTTTTGGGATTTGTAATTTTTAAAAAGTTTCCATATCTCTTATTAGACGTGTGGATAAAATGTTGAGGGTCGTGACCTTCGAATCGGTTCCTTTTTCGGCATATGTTCATTTTCGGTTTAAACTAGACCGGGTTGGTCGTTTGGGGTTATTTGGGGGCATTTCCGTACTTTTTTGTGTTTGGTATTTTCTAAATATCCTTATCTCTTATTAGACGTATGGATGCGATGTTGAGGGTCGTGACCTTCGAATCGATCCCTATTTCGGCATAAGTTCATTTTCAATTTAAACCAGACTGGGTGGGTCGTTTGGGGTTATTTGGGGACATTTCTATACTTATTTGGGATTGGGAATCCCTAAAAAGTGTCATTAGCTCTTATTAGACAAGTGGATGCGATGTTGAGGGTCGTGACGTTCGTATCAATACCTATTTCGACATATGTTAATTTTTGGTTTAAACTAGATCGCGTGTGTCGTTGGGGGGTTTTTAGGGTTTGTTATTTTCTAAAAAGTGTCCTTATCTCTTATTAGACATGTGGATGCGATGTTCAGGGTCGTGACCTTCGAATCGATACCTATTTCGGTATATGTTCGTTTTCGTTTTAAACCAGACCGGGTGGGTCGTTTGGGGTTATGTGTGGGCATTTCTGTACTTTTTTGGGTTTAGTATTTTCTAAAAAAGGTCTTTATCTCATATTAGACGTGTGGATGCGATGTTGAGGGTCGTGACCTTCGAATAAGTACCTATTTCGGTATATGTTCATTTTCGAGGTAAACCAGACTGGGTAGGTTGTTTTGGGTTATTTGGGGGCATTTCTGTACTTTTTTGGGTTTGGGATTTTCTAAAAAGTGTCCTTATCTCTAATTAGACCTGTGGATGCGTTGTTGAGGGTCCTGACCTTCGAATTGAAACCTATTTTGACATATGTTGATTTTCAGTTTAAACCAGACCGGGTGGGTCGTTTGGGGTTATTTTCTGGTATTTCTGTACTTTTATGGGTTTGGTATTTTCCAGAAAGTGTCCTTATCTCTTATTAGATGTATAGATGTGATGTTGAGGGTCGTGACCTTCGAATCGATATCTATTTCGACACATGTTCATTTTAGGTTTAAACCAGACCGGGTGAGTCGTTCAGGGTTATTTGAGGGCATTTCTGTACTTTTTTGGGTTGGGTATTTTCAAAAAAGTGTACTTATCCCTTATTAGAGGTGTGGATACGATGTTGATGGTCTTGACCATTGAATCGATATCTATTTTGGCATATGTTCATTTTTTATTTAAACCAGACCGGGTGGGTCATTTGGGTTTATTTGGGGGCATTTCTGTACTTTTTTGTGTTTTGTATTTTCTAAAAAGTGTCCTTATCTCTTATTAGACGTGTGGATGCGATGTTGGGCGTCGTGGCCTTCGAATCGATACCTATTTTGACATATGTTCATTTTCGACTTAAACCAGACCGGGTGGGTCGTTTGGGGTTATTTGGGGTATTTCTATACTTTTATGGGTTTGGTATTTTCTAAAAAGTGTCCTTATCTCTTATTAGACGTATGGATGCAATGTTGAGGGTTGTGACCTTCGAATTGATACCTGTTTCGGCATGTGTTCATTTATGATTTAAACCAGACCGGGTGGGTCGTTTGGGATTATTTTGTGGTATTTCTGTACTTTAATGGGTTTGGTATTTTCTAAAAAGTGTCCTTATCGCTTATTAGACATGTGGATGCAGTGTTAAGGGTTGTGACCTTCGAATCGATACCTATTTCAACATATGTTCGTTTTCGATTTAAACCAGACTGGGTGGGTCGTTTGTGGTTATTTGGGGGCATTTATGTACTTTTTTAGGTTTGGTATCTTTTTAAAAGTTTCCATATCTCTTATTAGACGTGTGGATGCGATGTTGAGGGTCGTGACCTTCGAATCGATACTTATTTTGGCATATTTTCATTTTTGGTTCGCACCAGACCGGGTGGGTCGTTTGGGGTGATTTTGGGGCATTTCTGTATTATTTTGGGTTTGGGATTCTCTAAAAAGTGTCCTTATCTCTTATATGTGTGGACGCGAAGTTGGGCGTCATGATCTTCAAATCGATACCTAGTTCGACATATGTTCATTTTTTGTTTAAACCGAAACAGGTGGATCGTTTGGGGTTATTTGGGGACATTTCTGTACTTTTTAGGGTTTGATATTTTCTAAAAAGTGTCCTTATTACTTATTATACGTGTGGATGCGATGTTGACGGTCGTTACCTTCGAATCGATACCTTTTTTTTAAATCTGCATGTGTTCATTTTCGATTTAAACCAGATAAGGTGGGTCATTTGGGGTTATTTGGGAGCATCTTTGTACTTTTTTGGGTTTGGAAATCTATAAAAAGTGTCCTTATCTCTTATTAGACGTGTGGATGCGATGTTGAGGGTCGTGACCTTCCAATCGATACCTATTTCAACATAGGTTCATTTTAGGTTTGAACCAGACCGGGTGGGTCGTTTGGGGTTATTTGGGGTCTTTCTATACTTTTATGGGTTTGGTATTTTCTAAAAAGTGTCCTTATCTCTTATTAGACGTATGGATGCAATGTTGAGGGTTGTGACCTTCGAATCGATACCTGTTTCGGCATGTGTTCATTTACGATTTAAACCAGACCGGGTGGGTCATTTGGGGTTATTTTGTGGTATTTTTGTACTTTAATGGGTTTGGGATTTTCTAAAAAGTGTCATTATCTCTAATTAGATGTGTGGATGCGATGTTGAGGGTCGTGATCTACGAATCGATACCTATTTCGAAATATGTTTATTTTCGGCTTAAATCAGACAGGGTGGGTCGTTTGGGGTTATTTAGGGGTATTTCTATACTTTATGGGTTTGGTATTTTCTAAAAAGTGTCCTTATGTGTTATTAGACGTGTGGATGCGATGTTGAGGGTCGTGACCTTCGAATCGATAGCTATTTCGGCATATGTTTATTTTCGATTTAAACCAAACCTGGTGGGTCGTTTGGGGTTATTTGGGGGAATTTCTGTACTTTTTTAGGCTTGGGATTTACTAAAAAGTGTCCGTATCTCTAATTAGACGGGTGGATGCGATGTTGGGGGTGGTGACCTTCGAATCGATACCTATTTCGACATATGTTCATTTTTGGTTTAAACCAGACCAGGTGGATCGTTTGGGGTTATTTTGTGCTATTTCTATACTTTTATGCGTTTAGTATTTTCTAAAAAGTGTCATTATCTCTTATTAGACGTATGGATGCGATGTTGAGGATCGTGACCTTCGAATCGATATCTATTTGGACACATGTTTATTTTTGGCTTAAACCAGACTGGGTGAGTCGTTTATGGTTATTTGGGGGCATTTTTATACTTTTCTGGGTTTGGTATATTCTAAAAAGTGTACTTATCTCTTATTAGACTTGTGAATGCGATGTTGAGGCATGTGGCCATCGAATCGATACCTATTTTGACATATGTTCATTTTTGGTTTAAACCAGACCGGGTGGGTCGTTTGGGGTTATTTGGGGTATTTATTGTACTTTTATGAGTTTGGTATTTTCTAAATAGTGTCCTTATCTGTTATTAGACGTATGGATGCAATGTTGAGGGTTGTGACCTTCGAATCGATACCTATTTTGGCATGTGTTCATTTACGGTTTAAACCAGACCAGGTGGGTCGTTTGGGGATATTTTGTGGTATTTCTGTACTTTACCGGGTTTGGTATTTTCTAAAAAGTGTCATTATCTCTTATTAGACATGTGGATGCAATGTTAAGGGTCGTGACCTTCGAATCGATACCTATTTTGACATATGTTCATTTTTTATTTAAACCAGACCAGGTGGGTCATTTGGGGTTATTAGGTGGCATTTCTGTACTTAAAAAGTGTTCATATCTCTTATTAGACGTGTGGATGCGATGTTGAGGGTCATGACCTTCGAATCAATACCTATTTCGGCATATGTTCATTTTTGGTTTACACCAGACCGGGTGGGCCGTTTGAGGTTATTTGGGGGCATTTCTGTACTTTTTTGGGTTTGGGATTCTCTAAAAAGTGTCATTATCTCTTATTAGACGTGTGGATGCGAAGTTGAGCGTCGTGATTTTCAAATCGATACCTATTTTGACATATGTTCATTTTCGCTTTAATTCGGAACGGGTGGATCGTTTGGGGTTATTTGGGGACCTTTTTGCACTTTTTAGGGTTTGATATTTTCTAAAAAGTGTCCTTATATCTTATTAGACGTGTGGATATGATGTTGAGGCTCGTGACCTTCGAATCGATACCTATTTCTGCATATGTTCATTTTCGGTTTAAACCAGATAGGGTGGGTCGTTTGGGGTTATTTGGCGGCATTTTTGTACTTTTTTGGGTTTGGGAATCTCTAAAAAGTGTCCCTATCTTTTATTAGACGTGTGGATGCGATGTTGAGGGACATAACCTTCCAATGGATACCTATTTCGACATATGTTCATTTTGGGTTTAAACCAGACCGGGTGGGTCGTTTGGGGTTATTTAGGGGTATTTCTACACTTTATGGGTTTGGTATTTTCTAAAGAGTGTCCTTATCTCTTATTAGACGTTTGGATGCGATGTTGAGGGTCGTCACCTTCGAATATATACCTATTTCGGCATATGTTCATTTTCGGTTTAAACCAGACCTGGTGGGTCGTTTGGGGTTATTTGGGGGAATTTCTGTACTTTTTTGGGCTTGGGATTTACTAAAAAGTGTCTGTATCTCTAATTAGGCGGGTGGATGCGATGTTGAGGGTGGTGACCTTCGAATCGATACCTATTTTGACATATATTCATTTTTGGTTTAAACCAGACTGGGTGAGTTGTCTGGGGTTATTTGGGGGCATTTTTGTACTTTTTTGGGTTTGGTATTTTCTAAAGAGTGTCCTTATCTCTTATTAGACGTTTGGATGCGATGTTGAGGGTCGTCACCTTCGAATCGATACCTATTTCGGCATATGTTCATTTTCGGTTTAAACCAGACTTGGTGGGTCGTTTGGGGTTATTTGGGAGAATTTCTGTACTTTTTTGGGCTTGGGATTTACTAAAAAGTGTTCGTATCTCTAATTAGGCAGGTGGATGCGATGTTGAGGGTGGTGACCTTCGAATCGATACCTATTTTGACATATATTCATTTTCGGTTCAAACCAGACTGGGTGAGTCGTTTGGGGTTCTTTGGGGACATTTTTGTACTTTTTTGGGTTTGGTATTTTCTAAAAAGTTTACTTATCTCTTATTAGACTTGTGGATGCGATGTTGAGGGACGTGGCCATCGAATCGATACCTGTTTCGACATATGTTCATTTTCAGTTTAAACCAAATCGGGTGGGTCGTTTGCGTTTATTTGGATGCATTTTTGTACTTTTTTGGGTTTGGTATTTTCTAAAAAGTTTACTTATCTCTTATTAGACTTGTGGATGCGATGTTGAGGGACGTGGCCATCGAATCGATACCTATTTCGACATATGTTCATTTTCAGTTTAAACCAAATCGGGTGGGTCGTTTGCGTTTATTTGGGTGCATTTTTGTACTTTTTTGGGTTTTGAATTTTCTAAAAAGTGTGCTTAGCGCTTATTAGACATGTGGATACAATGTTGAGGGTCGTGACCTTCGACTCAATTCGTATTTCAGCATATGTTCATTTTTTGTTTAAACCAGACCAGGTTAATCGTTTGGGGTTATTTGGGGGCATTTCGGTACTTTTTTGGGTTTGGTATTTTCTAAGTGTCCTTATCTCTTATTAGATGTGTGGATGCGATGTTGGGGGTCATGACCTTCGAATCGATCCCTATTTTGGCATATGTTCATTATTAATTTAAACCAGAACAGGTGGGTCGCTTGGGGTAATTTGGGGGCATTTTTGTACCTGTTTGGGATTGGGAATCTCTAAAAAGTGTCATTATCTCTTATTAGATGTGTGGATACGATGTTGAGGGTCGTGACCTTTGAATCGATACCTATTTCGACATATGCTCATTTTCGGTTTGAACTAGACCGCGTGGGTCGTTTGGGGTTATTTGTGGAAATTTTTGAACTTTTTAGGGTTTGGTATTTTCTAAAAAGTGTCCTTATCTTTTATTAGACATGTGGATGCGATGTTCAGGGTCGTGACTTTCGAATCGATACCTATTTCGGCATATGTTCATTTTTTGGTTAAACCAGACCGGGTGGGTCATTTGAGGTTATTTACGGACATTTCTGTACTTTTTTGGGTTTGGGATTCTCTAAAAAGTGTCCTTATCTCTTATTAGACGTGTGGATGCAAAGTTGAGCGTCATGATCTTCAAATCGATACCTATTTCGACATATGTTCATTTTCGGTCTAAACCAGAACAGGTGGGTCGTTTGGGGTTATTTGGGGACATTTTTGTACTTTTTACGGTTTGGTATTTTCTAAAAAGTGTCCTTATCTCTTATTAGATGTGTGGATGCGATGTTGAGGGTCTTGACCTTCGGATCGATGCCTATTTCTGCATATGTTCATTTTCGGTTTAAACCAGATAGGGTAGGTCGTTTGGGGTTATTTGGGGGCATTTCTGTATTTTTTTGGGTTTGAAAATCTCTAAAAAGTGTCCTTATCTCTTATTAGACGTGTGGATGCGATGTTGGGGGTCGTGACCTTCCAATCGATACCTATTTCGACATATGTTAATTTTGGGTTTAAACCAGACCGGGTGAGTCGTTTAGGGTTATTTCGGGACATTTCTGTACTTTTTTGGGTTTTAGATTTTCTAAAAATTTTCATTATCTCTAATTAGATGTGTCGATGCGATGTTGAGGGTCGTGACCTTCGAATCAATACCTATTACGACATATGGTTATTTTCGGTTTAAACCAGACCGGGTGGAATTTTGGGGTTATTTAGGGGTATTTCCATACTTTATGGGTTTGGTATTTTCTAAAAAATGTCCTCATCTCTTATTAGACGTATGGATGCGATGTTGAGGGTCATCACCTTCGAATCGATACCTATTTTGGCATATGTTCATTTTCGGTTTAAATCAGACCAGGTGGGTCGTTTGGGGTTATTTGGGGGAATTTCTGTACTTTTTTGTGCTCGGGATTTACTAAAAAGTGTCCGTATCTCTAATTAGACGTGTGGATACGATGTTGAGGGTGGTGACCTTCGAATCGATACCTTTTTCGACCTATGCTCATTTTCAGTTTAAACCAGACCGGGTGGGTCGTTTGGGGTTATTTTGTGCTATTTCTAAACTTTTATGCGTTTAGTATTTTCTAAAAAGTGTCCTTATCTCTTATTAGACGTTTGGTTGCGATGTTGAGGATCGTGACCATCGAATCGATATCTATTTCGACATATGTTCATTTTTTGTTTAAACCAGACTGGGTGAGTCGTTTGGGGTCATTTGGAGGCATTTTTGTACTTTTTTGGGTTTGGTATTTTCGAAAAAGTGTCCTTACCCCTTATTAGACGTGTGCATACAATGTTGAGGGTCGTGACCTTCGAATCGATACCTATTTTTGCATATGTTGATTTGCGGTTTAAACTAGACAGGGTGGGTCGTTTGTGGTTATTTGGGGGCATTTCTGTATTTTTTTGGGTTTAGGAATCTCTAAAAAGTGTCCTTATTTCTTATTAGACGTGTCGATGCGATGTTGAGGGTCGTGACCTTCGAATCCATCCCTATTTTGGCATATGTTTATTTTCAGTTTAAACCAAATCGGGTGGGTCGTTTGGGGTTATTTGGGGGCATTTCTGTACTTGTTTGGGATTGGGAATCTCTAAAAAGTGTCCTTATCTCTTATTAGATGTGTGGATGCGATGTTGAGGGTCGTAACCTTCGAATCGATACCTATTTCATCAGATGTTCTTTTTTGATTTAACTAGACCGCGTGGGTCGTGACCCTCGAATCGATACCTATTTCGACATATGTTGATTTTCGGTTTAAACCAGACCGCGTGGGTTGTTTGGGGAAATTTTTGAACTTTTTAGGGTTTGGTATTTTCTAAAAATTTTCCTTATCTCTTATTAGACGTGTGGATGCGATGTTCAAGGTCGTGACCTTTGAATCGGTACCTATGTCGGCATATGTTCCTTTTCGATTTCAACCAAACCGGGTGGGTCTTTTGGGGTTATTTGGGGGCCTTTTTGTTCTTTTTTGGGTTTTGTATTTTCCAAAAAGTGCCCTTATCTCTTATTATACGTGTGGATGCAATGTTAAGGGTCGTGACCTTCGAATCGATACCTATTTTGACATATGTTCATTTTCGATTTAAAGCAGACCGGGTGGGTCGTTTGGGGTTATTTGGGGGTATTTCTGTACGTTTTTGGGTTTTCTATTTTCTAAAAAGTGTCCTTATCTCTTATTAGACGTGTGGATGCGATATTGAGGGTTGTGGCCTTTGAATCGATAACTATTTCGGCATATGTTCATTTTCGATTTAAACCGGACTGGGTGGGTCCTTTGGTTTTATTTGAGTGCATTTTTGTACTTTTTTGGGTTTTGTATTTTCTAAAAAATGTCCCTATCTCTAATTAGACGTGTGGATACATTGTTGAGGGTCGTGACCTTCGAATCGATTCCTATTTCGGCATATGTTCATTTTAGGTCTAAACCAGACCGGGTTGGTCGTTTGTGGTTATTTGGGGGCATTTCTGTACTTTTTTGGGTTTGGTATTTTCTAAAAAGTGGCCTTATCACTTATTAGACATGTGGATGCGATATTCAGGGTCGTGACCTTCGAATCGATACCTATTTCGGCATATGTTCATTTTCGGTTTAAACTAGACCGGGTGGGTCATTTAGGGTAATTTGGGCGCATTTCTATACTTTTTTGGGTTTTGTATTTTCCAAAAAATGTCCTTGTCTCTTATTAGACGTGTGGATGCAATGTTGAGGGTCGTGACCTTCGAATCGATACCTATTTCGACATAAGTTCATTTTCGGTGTGAACCCGATCGGGTGGGTCGTTTGGGGTTATTTGGCGGCATTTCTGTACTTTTTTGGGTTTGCTATTTTCAAAATAGTGCTCTTATCTTTTATTAGACGTGTGGATGCGATGTTGAGGGTCGTGACCTTCGAATCAATACCTATTTCGGCATAAATTCATTTTCGGTTTAAACCAGGACGGGTGGGTCGTTTGGGGTTATTTGGGGACATTTCTGTACTTTTTTGGGTTTGGGATTTTCAAAACAATGTCGTTATCTCTAATTAGACTTGTGGATGCAATGTTGAAGGTCGTGACCTTCGAATCGATACCTATTTCGACATATGTTCATTTTCAGTTTAAACAAGATCGGGTGGGTCGTTTGGGGTTATTTGGGGGTATTTCTGTACTTTTATGGGTTTGCTATTTTATAAAATGTGTCCTTATCTCTTATTAGATGTGTGGATGCGATGTTGAGGGTTGTTACCTTTAAATCGATACCTATTTCGGTATAAGCTCATTTTCGGTATAAATTAGATTGGGTGGGTCGTTTGGGATTATTTGGGGGAATTTCTGTACTTTTTTGGGTTTGGGATTTTCTAAAATGTGTCCTTGTCTCTAATTAGATGTGTGGATGCCATGTTGAGGGTTGTGACCTTTAAATCGATACCTATTTTGACATATGTTCATTTTCAGTTTAAACCAGACTGGGTGGGTTGTTTGGGGTTATTTGGGGGCATTTTTGTACATTTTTGGGCTTGGTATTTTCTAAAAAGTTTACTTATCTCTTATTAGACCGGGTGGGTCATTTGGGTTTATTTGCGTGCATTTTCATACTTTTTTGTGTTTTGTATTTTCTAAAAAGTGTCCTTATCTCTTATTAGATGTGTGGATACAATGTTGGTGGTCGTGACCTTCGAATCTATTCCTATTTCGGCATATGTTCATTTTCGTTTAAACCGGACCGGGTGGGTCGTTTGGGGTTATTTGGGGGCATTTTTGTACTTTTTTGGGTTTGGTATTTTCTAAGTGTCCTTATCTCTTATTAGACTTGTGGTTGTGATGTTGAGGGTCGTGATCTTCGAATCGATACCTATTTTGGCATATGTTCATTTTCTGTTTAAACCAGACTGGGTGGATAATTTTGGGTTATTTGGGGGTATTTCTTTACTGGTTTGGGTTTGGGAATCTCTTAAAAGTGTCATTATCTCTTGTTAGGCATGTGGATGCAATGTTGAGTGTCGTGACCTTCGAATTGATACCTATTTCGACATATGTTCATCTTCGGTATAAACCAGACCGTGTCGGTCTTTTGGGGTTATTTGGGGAAATTCCTAAACTTTTTAGGGTTTTTAGTATTTTCTAAAAAGTGTCCTTATCTCTTATTAGACGTGTGGATGCGATGTTGAAGGTTGTGACCTTCGAATCGAATTTCTATTTTTGCATATGTTCCTTTTCGGTTTAAACCAAAACGGGTGGGTCGTTGGGGTTATATGTGGGCATTTCTGTACTTTTTTGGGTTTGACATTTTCTAAAAAGTGTCAGTATCTCTTATTAGACGTGTGGATGCAATGTTGAGGTCGTGACCTTCGAATCGATACCTATTTTGACATATTTTCCTTTTCGGTTTAAACTAGATCGGGTGGGTCCTTTGAGGTGTTTTGGGGGCATTTATGTACTTTTTTGGGTTTGCTATTTTTGTAAAATGTGTCCTTATCTCTTTTTGGACGTGTGGATGCGATGTTGAGGGTCAGGACCTTCGAATCGATACCTATTTCGGCATATATTAATCTTCGGTTTAAACCAGGACAGGTGGGTCATTTTGGGATATTTGGGGGCATTTCTACACTTTTTTGGGTTTGGGATTTTCAAAAATGTGTCCTTATCTCTAATTAGACGTATGTATGTGATGTTGAGGGTCGTGACCTTCGAATTGATACCTAATTCGGCATATGTTCATTTTAGATTTAAACCAGACCGGGTGAGTCGTTTGGGGTTATTTTGGGGTATTTCTTTTCTTTTATGGGTTTGGTATTTTCTGAAATGTGTCCTTATCTCTTATTAGATGTGTGGATGCAATGTTGAGGGTCATGACCTTTGAATCGATACCTATTTTTATATATGTTCATTTCGGTTTAAACCAGACGGGTGGGTCGTTTGGGGTTATTTGGTGCTATTTTGTACTTTAATGCGCTTGGTATTTTCTTAAAGGTGTCCTTATCTTTTATTAGGCGTATGGATGCGATGTTGAGGATCGTGACCTTTGAATCGATTTCTATTTTGACACATGTTTATTTTTTGTTTAAACCAGACAGGGTGAGTCGTTTGGGGTTATTTGGGGGCATTTTTGTATTTTTTTGGGTTTGGTATTTTCTAAAAAGTGTACTTATCTCTTATTAGACGTGTGGATGTGATGTTGAGGGTCATGACCATCAAATCGACACCAATTTCAGCATATGTTCATTTTGGTTTAAACCAGACCGGGTGGTTCGTTTGGGTTTATTTGCGTGCATTTCTGTACTTTTTTGTGTTTTGTATTTTCCAAAAGGTGTCATTATCTCTTATTAGACGTGTGGATACAATGTTGAGGGTCGTGACCTTCGAATCTATTCCTATTTCAGCATATGTTCATTTTCGGTTTAAACCAGACCAGGTGGGTCGTTTGGGGTTATTTGGGGGCATTTCTGTACTTTTTTGGGTTTGGTATTTTCTAAGTGTCCTTATCTCTTATTAGACGTGTGGATGCGATGTTGTGGGCCGTCGTGACCTTCAAATCGATACCTATTTCGGCATATGTTCATTTTCGGTTTAAACCAGACAGGGTGGATCATTTTGGGTTATTTGGGCGCATTTCTTTACTTCTTTGGGTTTGGGAATCTCTTAAAAGTGTCCTTATCTCTTGTTAGGCATGTGGATACGATGTTGAGGGTCGTGACGTTTGAATCGATACCTATTTCGACATATGTTCATCTTCGGTTTAAACTAGACCGCGTGGGTCGTTTTGGGTTATTTGGGGAAATTCCTTAACTTTTTAGGGTTTGGTATTTTCTAAAAAGTGTTTTTATCTCTTATTAGACATTTGGATGCGATGTTGAAGCTTGTGACCTTCAAATCGAATTTCTATTTTGGCATATGTTCCGTTTTGATTTAAACCAAAACAGGTGGGTCGTTGGGGTTATATGGGGGCATTTCTATACTTTTTTGGGTTTGGTATTTTCTAAAAAATGTCCTTACCTCTTATTAGACGTGTGGATGCAATGTTGAGGTCGTGATCTTCGAATCGATACCTATTTTGACATATGTTCATTTTCGGTTTAAACCAGACTGGGTGGATCATTTTGGGTTATTTGGGGGCATTTCTTTACTTGTTTGGGTTTGGGAATCTCTTAAAAGTGTCATTATCTCTTGTTAGGCATGTGGATGCAATGTTGAGTGTCGTGACCTTCGAATTGATACCTATTTCGACATATGTTCATCTTCGGTATAAACCAGACCGTGTCGGTCTTTTGGGGTTATTTGGGGAAATTCCTAAACTTTTTAGGGTTTTTAGTATTTTCTAAAAAGTGTCCTTATCTCTTATTAGACGTGTGGATGCGATGTTGAAGGTTGTGACCTTCGAATCGAATTTCTATTTTTGCATATGTTCCTTTTCGGTTTAAACCAAAACGGGTGGGTCGTTGGGGTTATATGTGGGCATTTCTGTACTTTTTTGGGTTTGACATTTTCTAAAAAGTGTCCGTATCTCTTATTAGACGTGTGGATGCAATGTTGAGGTCGTGACCTTCGAATCGATACCTATTTTGACATATTTTCCTTTTCGGTTTAAACTAGATCGGGTGGGTCCTTTGAGGTGTTTTGGGGGCATTTATGTACTTTTTTGGGTTTGCTATTTTTGTAAAATGTGTCCTTATCTCTTTTTGGACGTGTGGATGCGATGTTGAGGGTCAGGACCTTCGAATCGATACCTATTTCGGCATATATTAATCTTCGGTTTAAACCAGGACAGGTGGGTCGTTTTGGGATATTTGGGGGCATTTCTATACTTTTTTGGGTTTGGGATTTTCAAAAATGTGTCCTTATCTCTAATTAGGCGTATGTATGTGATGTTGAGGGTCGTGACCTTCGAATTGATACCTAATTCGGCATATGTTCATTTTAGATTTAAACCAGATCGGTGAGTCGTTTGGGGTTATTTTGGGGTATTTCTTTTCTTTTATGGGTTTGGTATTTTCTGAAATGTGTCCTTATCTCTTATTAGATGTGTGGATGCAATGTTGAGGGTCATGACCTTTGAATCGATACCTATTTTTATATATGTTCATTTCGGTTTAAACCAGACGGGTGGGTCGTTTGGGGTTATTTGGTGCTATTTTGTACTTTAATGCGCTTGGTATTTTCTTAAAGGTGTCCTTATCTTTTATTAGGCGTATGGATGCGATGTTGAGGATCGTGACCTTTGAATCGATTTCTATTTTGACACATGTTTATTTTTTGTTTAAACCAGACAGGGTGAGTCGTTTGGGGTTATTTGGGGGCATTTTTGTATTTTTTTGGGTTTGGTATTTTCTAAAAAGTGTACTTATCTCTTATTAGACGTGTGGATGTGATGTTGAGGGTCATGACCATCAAATCGACACCAATTTCAGCATATGTTCATTTTGGTTTAAACCAGACCGGGTGGTTCGTTTGGGTTTATTTGCGTGCATTTCTGTACTTTTTTGTGTTTTGTATTTTCCAAAAGGTGTCATTATCTCTTATTAGACGTGTGGATACAATGTTGAGGGTCGTGACCTTCGAATCTATTCCTATTTCAGCATATGTTCATTTTCGGTTTAAACCAGACCAGGTGGGTCGTTTGGGGTTATTTGGGGGCATTTCTGTACTTTTTTGGGTTTGGTATTTTCTAAGTGTCCTTATCTCTTATTAGACGTGTGGATGCGATGTTGTGGGCCGTCGTGACCTTCGAATCGATACCTATTTCGGCATATGTTCATTTTCGGTTTAAACCAGACAGGGTGGATCATTTTGGGTTATTTGGGCGCATTTCTTTACTTCTTTGGGTTTGGGAATCTCTTAAAAGTGTCCTTATCTCTTGTTAGGCATGTGGATAAGATGTTGAGGGTCGTGACGTTTGAATCGATACCTATTTCGACATATGTTCATCTTCGGTTTAAACTAGACCGCGTGGGTCGTTTTGGGTTATTTGGGGAAATTCCTTAACTTTTTAGGGTTTGGTATTTTCTAAAAAGTGTTTTTATCTCTTATTAGACATTTGGATGCGATGTTGAAGCTTGTGACCTTCAAATCGAATTTCTATTTTGGCATATGTTCCGTTTTGATTTAAACCAAAACAGGTGGGTCGTTGGGGTTATATGGGGGCATTTCTATACTTTTTTGGGTTTGGTATTTTCTAAAAAATGTCCTTACCTCTTATTAGACGTGTGGATGCAATGTTGAGGTCGTGATCTTCGAATCGATACCTATTTTGACATATGTTCATTTTCGGTTTAAACCAGACTGGGTGGATCATTTTGGGTTATTTGGGGGCATTTCTTTACTTGTTTGGGTTTGGGAATCTCTTAAAAGTGTCCTTATCTCTTGTTAGGCGTGTGGATGCGATGTTGAGGGTTGTGACCTTCGAATTGATACCTATTTCGACATATGTTCATCTTCGGTTTAAACCAAACCGCGTCGGTCTTTTGGGGTTATTTGGGAAAATTCCTATTCTTTTTAGGGTTTGGTATTTTCTACAAAGTGTCCTTATCCCTTATTAGACGTGTGGATGCGATGTTAAAGGTTGTGACCTTCGAATCGAATTTCTATTTCGGCATATGTTCCTTTTCGATTTAAACCAAAACGGGTGGGTCGTTAGGGTTATATGGGGGCATTTCTGTACTTTTTTGGGTTTGGCATCTTCTAAAAAGTGTCCTTATGTCTTATTAGACATGTGGATGCAATGTTGAGGTCGTGACCTTTGAATCGATACCTATTTTGACATATTTTCATTTTCGGTTTAAACCAGATCGGGTGGGTCCTTTGGGGTGTTTTGGGGGCATTTCTATACTTTTTTGGGTTTGCTATTTTTCTAAAATGTGTCCTTATCTCTTATCGGACGAATGGATGCAATGTTGAGGGTCTGGACCTTCGAATCGATACCTAATTCGACATATGTTCATTTTCGATTTAAACCAGACCGCGTGGGTCGTTTGGGGTTATTTGGGGAAATTTCTGAACTTTTTAGGGTTTGGTATTTTCTAAAAAGTGTCCTTATCTCTTACTAGACGTGTGGATGTGATGTTGAGGCGTGACTTTCGAATTGATACCTATTTTGGCATATGTTCCTTTTCGGTTTAAACCAGAACGGGTGGGTCTTTGGGGTTATTTGGGAGCATTTCTATACTTTTTTGGGTTTGGTATTTTCTAAAAAGTGTCCTTGTCTCTTATTAGACGTGTGGTTGTGATGTTGAGGGTCGTGACCTTCGAATTGATACCTATTTTGGCAAATGTTCATTTTCGGTTTAAAACAGACCGGGTAGGTGGTTTGGGGTTATTTGGGGGCATTTCTGTACATTTTTGGGTTTTTGTATTTTCTAACAAGTGGCCTTATCTCCTTTTAGACGTGTGGATGCAATGTTGAAGGTCGTGACCTTTGAATCGATACCTATTTTGACATATGTTCATTTTGACTTTAAACCAGACCGGGTGGGTCGTTTAGGGTTATTTGGTAGCATTTCTGTACTTTTTTGGGTTTGCTATTTTCTAAAAAGTGTCATTATCTCTTATTAGAAGTGTGAATGTGATGTTGAGGGTCCTGATCTTCGAATTGATACCTATATCGGTAAATGTTCATTTTCAGTTTAAACCAGACCGGGTGGGTCGTTTGTGGTTATTTGGGGGCATTTCTGCACTTTTTTTGTTTTTGTATTTTTCAAAACGTTTCCTTATCTCTTTGTAGACGTGTGGATGCAATACTGAGGGTCGTGACCTTCGAATCGATACCTAGGTCGACATATGTTTATTTTCGGTTTAAACTAGACCGGGTGGGTCATTTTGGGTTATTTGGGGGCATTTCTGTGCTTTTTCGGGTTTGCTATCTTCTAAAAAGTGTCCTTATCTCTTATTAGACGTGTGGATGTGATGTTGAGGGTCGTGACCTTCGGATCGATACCTATTTCAGCATTTATTCATTTTCGGTTTAAACCAGGACGGGTGGGTCATTTGGGGTTATTTTGGGGTATTTCTATACTTTTTTGGGTTGGGATTTTCTAAAAAGTGTCCTTATCTCTAATTAGACGTGTGGATGCGATATTGAGGGTCGTGACCTACGAATCGATACCTATTTCGACCTATGTTCATTTTCGGTATAAACCAGACCGAGTGTGTCATTTGGGATTATTTGGGGGTATTTCTGCACTTTTATGACTTTGGAATTTTCTAAAATGTGTCCTTATCTCTTTTTAGATGTGTGGATGCGATGTTGAGGGCCGTAACCATCGAATCGATACCTATTTTGGCATTAGTTCATTTTCTGTTTAAACTAGAGTGGGTGGGTCGTTAGGGGTTATTTGGGACCATTTCTGTACTTTTTTGGGTTTGGGATTTTCTAAAATGTGTCCTTATCTCTAATTAGACTTGTGGATGCGATGTTGAGGTCGTGACCTTTGAATCGTTACCTATTTCGACATATGTTCTTTTTCGATTTAAACCAGACTGGGTGGGTCGCTTGGGGTTATTTGGGGGTGTTTTTGTACTTGTATGGGTTTGGTATTTTCTAAAAAGTGTCCTTATCTCTTATTAGCCGTATGGATGCGATGTTCAGGGTCGTGACCTTCGAATCGATATTTATTTGGGCATATGTTCATTTTCAGTTTAAACCGGACCGATGGGTCTTTTGGGGTTAATTGGGGGCATTTTTGTACTTTTTTGGGCATGGGATTTTCTACAAAGTGTTCATATCTCTAATTAGACGTGTGGATGCGATGTTGAGGGTCGTGACCTATCAATCGATACCTATTTTGGCATATATTCATTTTCGGTTTAAACCAGGACGGGTGGGTCGTTTGGGTTATTTGGGGGGCATTTCTGTACTTTTTCAGGTTTTGTATTTAATAAAAAGTGTCTTTATCTCTTATTAGATGTGTGGATACAATGTTGAGGGTCGTGACCTTCGAATCGATTCCTATTTCGGTATATATTCATTTTCGATTTAAACCAGACCGGGTGGGTCGTTCGGGGTTATTTGGGGGCATTTCTATACTTTTTTGGGTTTGTATTGTTCTAAGTGTCCTTATCTCTTATTGGACGTGTGGATACGATGTTGAAGGTCGTGACCGTCGAATCGATACCTATATCGACATATTTTCATTTTTGGTTAAAACCAGGACGGGTGGGTCGTTTGGGGTTATTTGGGGGGCATTTCTATACTTTTTCAGGTTTTGTATTTTATAAAAAGTGTCTTTATATCTTATTAGATGTGCGGATACAATGTTGAGGGTTGTGACCTTCGAATCGATTCCTATTGCATGTGTTCATTTTCGGTTTAAACCACATAGGGTGGGTCGTTTGGGGTTATTTGGGGGCATTTTTGTACTTTTTTGGGTTTGGGAATCTCTAAAAAGTGTCCCTATCTTTTATTAGACGTGTGGATGCGATGTTGAGGGACGTGACCTTCCAATCGATACCTATTTCGACATATGTTCATTTTGGGTTTAAACCAGACCGGGTGGGTCGTTTGGGGTTATGTAGGGGTATTTCTACACTTTATGGGTTTGGTATTTTCTAAAGAGTGTCCTTATCTCTTATTAGACGTTTGGATGCGATGTTGAGGGTTGCACCTTCGAATCGATACCTATTTTGGCATATGTTCATTTTCGGTTTAAACTAGACTTGGTGGGTCGTTTGGGGTTATTTGGGGGAATTTCTGTACTTTTTTGGGCTTGGGATTTACTAAAAAGAGTTCGTATCTCTAATTAGGCGGGTGGATGCTATTTTGAGGGTGGTGACCTTCGAATCGATACCTATTTTGACATATATTCATTTTTGGTTTAAACCAGACTGGGTGAGTCGTTTGGGGTTATTTGGGGGCATTTTTGTACTTTTTGGGGTTTGGTATTTTCTAAAGAGTGTCCTTATCTCTTATTAGACCTTTGGATGCGATGTTGAGGGTCATCACCTTCGAATCGATACCTATTTCGGCATATGTTCATTTTCGGTTTAAACCAGACCTTGTGGGTCGTTTGGGGTTATTTGGGGGAATTTTTGTACTTTTTTGGGCTTGGGATTTATTAAAAAGTGTTCGTATCTCTAATTAGGCAGGTGGATGCGATGTTGAGGGTGGTGACCTTCGAATCGATACCTATTTTGACATATATTCATTTTCGGTTCAAACCAGACTGGGTGAGTCACTTGGGGTTATTTGGGGGCATTTTTGTACTTTTTTGGGTTTTGTATTTTCTAAAAAGTTTACTTATCTCTTATTAGACTTGTGGATGCGATGTTGAGGGACGTGGCCATCGAATCGATACCTATTTCGACATATGTTCATTTTCAGTTTAAACCAAATCGGGTGGGTCGTTTGCGTTTATTTGGGTGCATTTTTGTACTTTTTTGGGTTTGAATTTTCTAAAAAGTGTGCTTATCGCTTATTAGACATGTGGATACAATTTTGAGGGTCGTGACCTTCGACTCGATTCCTATTTCAGCATACGTTCATTTTTGGTTTAAACCAGACCAGGTTAATCGTTTGGGGTTATTTGGGGGCATTTCGGTACTTTTTTGGGTTTGGTATTTTCTAAGTGTCCTTATCTCTTATTAGATGTGTGGATGCGATGTTGGGGGTCGTGACCTTCGAATCGATCCCTATTTCGGCATATGTTCATTTTCAATTTAAACCAGAACAGGTGGGTCGCTTGGGGTAATTTGGGGGCATTTTTGTATCTGTTTGGGATTGAGAATCTCTAAAAAGTGTCATTATCTCTTATTAGATGTGTGGATACGATGTTGAGGGTCGTGACCTTTGAATCGATACCTATTTCGACATATGCTCATTTTCGGTTTGAACTAGACCGTGTGGGTCGTTTGGGGTTATTTGGGGAAATTTTTGAACTTTTTAGGGTTTGGTATTTTCTAAAAAGTGTCCTTATCTTTTATTAGACATGTGGATGCAATGTTCAGCGTCGTGACTTTCGAATCGATACCTATTTTGGCATATGTTCATTTTTTGTTTAAACTAGACCGGGTGGGTCGTTTGAGGTTATTTGCGGACATTTCTGTACTTTTTTGGGTTTGGGATTCTCTAAAAAGTGTCCTTATCTCTTATTAGACGTGTGGATGCAAAGTTGAGCATCATGATCTTCAAATCGATACCTATTTCGACATATGTTCATTTTTGGTCTAAACCGGAACAGGTGGGTCGTTTGGGGTTATTTGGGGACATTTTTGTACTTTTTACGGTTTGTTATTTTCTAAAAAGTGTCCTTATCTCTTATTAGATGTGTGGATGCGATGTTGAGGGTCTTGACCTTCGGATCGATGCCTATTTCTGCATATGTTCATTTTCTGTTTAAACCAGATAGGGTAGGTCGTTTGGGGTTATTTGGGGGCATTTCTGTATTTTTTTTGGTTTTAAAATCTCTAAAAAGTGTCCTTATCTCTTATTAGACGTGTGGATGCGATGTTGGGGGTCGTGACCTTCCAATCGATACCTATTTCGACATATGTTAATTTTGGGTTAAAACTAGACCGGGTGAGTCGTTTAGGGTTATTTCGGGACATTTCTGTACTTTTTTGGGTTTGGGATTTTCTAACAAATGTCATTATCTCTAATTAGATGTGTGGATGCGATGTTGAGGGTCGTGACCTTCGAATCAATACCTATTACGACATATGGTTATTTTCGGTTCAAACCAGACCGGGTGGGATTTTGGGGTTATTTAGGGGTATTTCTATACTTTATGGGTTTGGTATTTTCTAAAAAATGTCCTCATCACCTATTAGGCGTATGGATGCGATGTTGAGGGTCATCACCTCGAATCGATACCTATTTCGGCATATGTTCATTTTCGGTTTAAATCAGACCGGGTGGGTCGTTTGGGGTTATTTGGGGAATTTCTGTACTTTTTTGGGCTCGGGATTTACTAAAAAGTGTCCATATCTCTAATTAGACGTGTGGCTATGATGTTGAGGGTGGTGACCTTCGAATCGATACCTTTTTCGACCTATGCTCATTTTCAGTTTAAACCAGACCAGGTGGGTCGTTTGGGGTTAATTTGTGCTATTTCTATACTTTTCTGTGTTTACTATTTTCTAAAAAGTGTCCTTTTCTCTTATTAGACGTATGGTTGCGATGTTGAGGATCGTGACCATCGAATCGATATCTATTTCGACACATGTTCTTTTTCTGTTTAAACCAGACTGGGTGAGTTGTTTGGGGTTATATGGAGGCATTTTTGTACTTTTTTGGGTTTGGTATTTTCTAAAAAGTGTACTTATCTCTTATTAGACTTATGGATGCGATGTTGTGGGACGTGGCCATCGAATCGATACCTACTTCGATATATGTTCATTTTCGGTTTAAACCAGACCGGGTGGGTCGTTTGGGTTATTTTGTGTTATTTCTATACTTTTATGCGTTTAGTATTTTCTAAAAAGTGTCCTTATCTCTTATTAGACGTTTGGTTGCGATGTTGAGGATCGTGACCATCGAATCGATATCTATTTCGACACATGTTCATTTTCGGTTTAAACCAGATTGGGTGAGTCGTTTGGGGTTATTTGGAGGCATTTTTGTACCTTTTTGGGTTTGAAATTTTCTAAAAAGTGTCCTTACCTTTTATTAGACATGTGGATTCAATGTTGAGGGTCGTGACCTTCAAATCGATACCTATTTCTGCATATGTTCATTTGCGGTTTAAACCAGAAAGGGTGGGTCGTTTGTGGTTATTTGGGGGCATTTTTGTATTTTTTTGGGTTTGGGAATCTCTAAAAAGTGTCCTTATCTCTTATTAGACGTGTGGATGCGATGTTGAGGGTCGTGACCTTCGAATCGATCCCTATTTTGGCATATGTTTATTTTCAGTTTAAACCAAATCGGGTGGGTCATTTGGGGTTATTTGGGGGCATTTTTGTACTTGTTAGGGATTGGGAATCTCTAAAAAGTGTCCTTATCTCTTATTAGATGTGTGGATGCGATGTTGAGGGTCGTGACCTTCGAATCGATACCTATTTTGTCAGATGTTCTTTTTTGATTTAAGTAGATCGCGTGGGTCGTGACCCTCGAATCGATACCTATTTCGACATATGTTGATTTTCGGTTTAAACCAGACCGCGTGGGTTGTTTGGGGTTATTTGGGGAAATTTTTGAACTTTTTAGGGTTTGGTATTTTCTAAAAATTGTCCTTATATCTTATTAGACGTGTGGATGCGATGTTCAAGGTCGTGACCTTCGACTCAATACCTGTGTCGGCATATGTTCTTTTTGGGTTTTGTATTTTTCAAAAAGTGCCCTTATCTCTTATTATACGTGTGGATGCAATGTTAAGGGTCGTGACCTTCGAATCGATACCTATTTTGACATATGTTCATTTTCGATTTAAAGCAGACCGGGTCGGTCATTTGGGGTTATTTGGGGGCATTTCTGTACGTTTTTTGGTTTTCTATTTTCTAAAAAGTGTCCTTATCTCTTATTAGACGTGTGGATGCGATATTGAGGGTCATGGCCTTTGAATCGATAACTATTTCGGCATATGTTCATTTTCGTTTTAAACCGGACCGGGTGGGTCGTTTGTGTTTATTTGGGTGCATTTTTGTACTTTTTTGGGTTTTGTATTTTCTAAAAATGTCCCTATCTCTAATTAGACGTGTGGATACAATGTTGAGGGTCGTGACCTTCGAATCGATTCCTATTTCGGCATATGTTCATTTTAGGTCTAAACTAGATCGGGTTGGTCGTTTGGGGTTATTTGGGGGCATTTCTGTATTTTTTTGTGTTTGGTATTTTCTAAAAAGTGTCCTTATCACTTATTAGACATGTGGATGCGATGTTCAGGGTCGTGACCTTCGAATCAATACCTATTTCGGCATATGTTCCTTTTTGATTTAAACCCGAACGGGTGGGTCGTTGGGGTTATATTGGGGCATTTCTGTACTGTTTTCGGGTTGATATCTTCTAAAAATTGTCCTTATGTCTCATTAAACGTGTGGATGCGATGTTGAGGGGCGTGACCTTCGAATCGATACCTATTTCGGCATATGTTCATTTTCGGTTTAAACCAGACCGGGTGGGTCATTTGGGGTTATTTGGGGGCATTTCTATACTTTTTTGGGTTTTGTATTTTTCAAAAAATGTGCTTGTCTCTTATTAGACGTGTGGATGCAATGTTGAGGGTCGTGACCTTCGAATCGATACCTATTTTGACATAAGTTCATTTTCGGTGTAAACCCGACCGGGTGGGTCGTTTGGGGTTATTTGGCGGCATTTCTGTACTTTTTTGGGTTTGCTATTTTCAAAATAGTGCTCTTATCTTTTATTAGACGTGTGGATGCGATGTTGAGGGTCGTGACCTTCGAATCGATACGTATTTCGACATATGTTCATTTTCAGTTTAAACAAGACCGGGTGGGTTGTTTGGGGTTATTTGGGGGTATTTCTGTACTTTTACGGGTTTCCTATTTTATAAATGTGTCCTTATCTCTTATTAGATGTGTGGATGCGATGTTAAGGGTTGTTACCTTTAAATCGATACCTATTTCGGTCTAAGCTCATTTTTGGTATAAACTAGACCGGGTGGGTCATTTGGGGTTATTTGGGGACATTTCTGTATTTTTTTTGGTTTGGGATTTTCTAAAATGTGTCCTTCTCTCTAATTAGACGTGTGGATGCGATGTTGAGGGTTGTGACCTTTAAATCGATACCTATTTTGGCATATGTTCATTTTCAGTTTAAACCAGACTGGGTGGGTCGTTTGGGGTTATTTGGGAGCATTTTTGTACATTTTTGGGCTTGGTATTTTCTAAAAAGTGTACTTATCTCTTATTAGACCAGGTGGGTCGTTTGGGTTTATTTGCGTGCATTTCCATACTTTTTTGTGTTTTGTATTTTCTAAAAAGTGTCCTTATCTCTTATTAGATGTGTGGATACAATGTTGGGGGTCGTGACCTTCGAATCTATTCCTATTTCGGCATATGTTCATTTTCGGTTTAAACCAGACAGGGTGGGTCCTTTGGGGTTATTTAGGGGTATTTCTGTACTTTTATGGGTTTGGTATTTTCTAAAATGTGTCCTTATCTCTTATTAGATGTGTGGATGCAATGTTGAGGGTCATGACCTTTGAATCGATACCTATTTTGACATATGTTCATTTTCGGTTTAAACAAGACCGGGTGAGTTGTTTGGGGTTATTTTGGGGCATTTCCGTACTTTTTTGGGTTTGGGAATCTCTAAAAAGTGTCCTTATCTCTTATTAGACGTGTGGATACGATGTTGAGGGTCGTGACCTTCGAATCGATCCCTTTTTTGGCATATGTTTATTTTCAGTTTAAACCAAATCGGGTGGGTCGTTTGGGGTTATTTGGGGGCATTTCTGTACTTGTTTGGGATTGGGAATCTTTAAAAAGTGTCCTTATCTCTTATTAGATGTGTGGATACGATGTTGAGGGTCGTGACCTTCGAATCGATACCTATTTCGTCAGATGTTCTTTTTTGATTTAACTAGACCGCGTGGGTCGTGACCCTCGAATCTATACCTATTTCGACGTATGTTGATTTTCGGTTTAAACCAGACCGCGTGGGTTGTTTGGGGTTATTTGGGGAACTTTTTGAACTTTTTAGGGTTTTGGTATTTTCTAAAAATTGTCCTTATATCTTATTAGACGTGTGGATGCGATGTTCAAGGTCGTGACCTTCGAATTGATACCTATGTCGGCATATGTTCCTTTTCGGTTTCAACCAAACCGGGTGGGTCATTTGGCGTTATTTGGGGGCATTTTTGTTCTTTTTTGGGTTTTGTATTTTCCAAAAAGTGCCCTTATCTCTTATTATATGTGTGGATGCAATGTTAAGGGTCGTGACCTTCGAATCGATACCTATTTCGACATATGTTCATTTTCGATTTAAAGCAGACCGGGTGAGTCGTTTGTGGTTATTTGGGGGCATTTTTGTACGTTTTTGGGTTTTATATTTTCTAAAAAGTGTCCTTATCTCTTATTAGACGTGTGGATGCGATATTGAGGGTCGTGGCCTTTGAATCGATAACTATTTTGGCATGTGTTCATTTTTTATTGAAACCGGACCGGGTGGGTCGTTTGTGTTTATTTGGGTGCATTTTGTACTTTTTTGGGTTTTGTATTTTCTAAAAAATGTCCCTATCTCTAATTAGACGTGTGGATACAATGTTGAGGGTCGTGACCTTCGAATCGATTCCTATTTCGGCATATGTTCATTTTAGGTCTAAACCAGACCGGGTTGGTCATTTGGGGTTATTTGGGGGCATTTCTATACTTTTTTGGGTTTGGTATTTTCTAAAAATTGTCCTTATCACTTATTAGACATGTGGATTCGATGTTCAGGGTCGTGACCTTCGAATCGATACCGATTTTGGCATATGTTCCTTTTCGATTTAAACCAGAACGGGTGGGTCGTTGGGGTTATATTGGGGCATTTCTGTACTATTTTTGGTTTGATATCTTCTAAAAAGTGTCCTTATGTCTTATTAAACGTGTGGATGCGATGTTGAGGGTCGTGACCTTCGAATCGATACCTATTTCGGCGTATGTTCATTTTCGATTTAAACCAGACCGGGTGGGTCATTTGGGGTTATTTGGGGGCATTTCTATACTTTTTTCGGTTTTGTATTTTCCAAAAAATGTCTTTGTCTCTTATTAGACGTGTGGATGCAATGTTGAGGGTCGTGACCTTCGAATTAATACCTATTTCGACATAAGTTCATTTTCGATGTAAACCTGACCGGGTGGGTCGTTTGGGGTTATTTGGCGGCATTTCTGTACTTTTTTGGGTTTGCTATTTTCAAAATAGTGCTCTTATCTTTTATTAGACGTGTGGATGCGATGTTGAGGGTCGTGACCTTCAAATCGATACCTATTTCGGCATATATTCATTTTCGGTTTAAACCAGGACGGGTGGGTCATTTGGGGTTATTTGGGAGCATTTCTGTACTTTTTTGGGTTTGGGATTTTCAAAACAGTGTCGTTATCTCTTCTAATTAGACGTGTGGATGCAATGTTGAAGGTCGTGAGAATCGATACCTGTTTCGACATATGTTCATTTTCAGTTTAAACAAGACCGGGTGGGTCGTTTGGGGTTATTTGGGGGTATTTTTGTACGTTTTTGGGTTTTATATTTTCTAAAAAGTGTCCTTATCTCTTATTAGACGTGTGGATGCGATATTGAGGGTCGTGGCCTTTGAATCGATAACTATTTTGGCATGTGTTCATTTTTTATTGAAACCGGACCGGGTGGGTCGTTTGTGTTTATTTGGGTGCATTTTGTACTTTTTTGGGTTTTGTATTTTCTAAAAAATGTCCCTATCTCTAATTAGACGTGTGGATACAATGTTGAGGGTCGTGACCTTCGAATCGATTCCTATTTCGGCATATGTTCATTTTAGGTCTAAACCAGACCGGGTTGGTCATTTGGGGTTATTTGGGGGCATTTCTATACTTTTTTGGGTTTGGTATTTTCTAAAAATTGTCCTTATCACTTATTAGACATGTGGATTCGATGTTCAGGGTCGTGACCTTCGAATCGATACCGATTTTGGCATATGTTCCTTTTCGATTTAAACCAGAACGGGTGGGTCGTTGGGGTTATATTGGGGCATTTCTGTACTATTTTTGGTTTGATATCTTCTAAAAAGTGTCCTTATGTCTTATTAAACGTGTGGATGCGATGTTGAGGGTCGTGACCTTCGAATCGATACCTATTTCGGCATATGTTCATTTTCGATTTAAACCAGACCGGGTGGGTCATTTGGGGTTATTTGGGGGCATTTCTATACTTTTTTCGGTTTTGTATTTTCCAAAAAATGTCTTTGTCTCTTATTAGACGTGTGGATGCAATGTTGAGGGTCGTGACCTTCGAATTAATACCTATTTCGACATAAGTTCATTTTCGATGTAAACCTGACCGGGTGGGTCGTTTGGGGTTATTTGGCGGCATTTCTGTACTTTTTTGGGTTTGCTATTTTCAAAATAGTGCTCTTATCTTTTATTAGACGTGTGGATGCGATGTTGAGGGTCGTGACCTTCAAATCGATACCTATTTCGGCATATATTCATTTTCGGTTTAAACCAGGACGGGTGGGTCATTTGGGGTTATTTGGGAGCATTTCTGTACTTTTTTGGGTTTGGGATTTTCAAAACAGTGTCGTTATCTCTTCTAATTAGACGTGTGGATGCAATGTTGAAGGTCGTGAGAATCGATACCTGTTTCGACATATGTTCATTTTCAGTTTAAACAAGACCGGGTGAGTCGTTTGGGGTTATTTGGGGGTATTTCTGTACTTTTATGGGGTTGCTATTTTATAAATTGTGTCCTTATCTCTTATTAGATGTGTGGATGCGATGTTAAGGGTTGTTACCTTTAAATCGATACCTATTTCGGTATAAGCTCATTTTCGGTATAAACTCAACCGGGTGGGTCGTTTGGGGTTATTTGGGGGCATTTCTGTACTTTTTTGGGTTTGGGATTTTCTAAAATGTGTCCTTGTCTCTAATTAGACGTTTGGATGCGATGTTGAGGGTTGTGACCGTTAAATCGATACCTATTTTGATATATGTTCATTTTCAATTTAAACCAGACTGGGTGGGTCGTTTGGGGTTATTTGGGGGCATTTTTGTACATTTTTGGGCTTGGTATTTTCTAAAAAGTGTACTTATCTCTTATTAGACCGGGTGGGTCGTTTGGGTTTATTTGCGTGCATTTCCATATTTTTTTGTGTTTTGTATTTTCTAAAAAGTGTCCTTATCTCTTATTAGATGTGTGGATACAATGTTGGGGGTTGTGACCTTCGAATCTATTCCTATTTCGGCATATGTTCATTTTCGATTTAAACCAGACCGGGTGGGTCGCTTGGGGTTATTTAGGGGCATTTGTGTATTTTTTTGGGTTTGGTATTTTTCTAAAATGTGTCCTTATCTCTTGTTGGACGTGTGGATGCGATGTTGAGGGTCAGGACCTTCGAATCAATACCTATTTCGGCATATATTAATTTTTGATTTAAACCAAGACAGGTGGGTCGTTTAGGGATATTTGGGGGCATTTCACTACTTTTTTGGGTTTGGGATTTTCAAAAATTTGTCCTTATCTCTAATTAGACGTGTGTATGCGATGTTGAGGGTCATGACCTTCGAATTGATACCTAATTCGACATATGTTCATTTTAGGTTTAAACCAGACCGGGTGAGTCGTTTGGGGTTATTTTGGGGTATTTCTTTTCTTTTATGGGTTTGGTATTTTCTAAAATGTGTCCTTATCTCTTATTAGATGTGTGGACGCAATGTTGAGGGTCATGACCTTTGAATCGATACCTATTTTTACATATGTTCATTTTCGGTTTAAACCTGACCGGGTGAGTTGTTTGGGGTTATTTGGGGGCATTTCCGTACTTTTTTGGGTTTGAGAATCTCTAAAAAGTGTCCTTATCTCTTATTAGATGTGTCGATGCGATGTTGAGGGTCGTGACCTTCGAATCGATACTTATTTCGGCATAAGTTCATTTTCGATTTAAACCAGACCGGGTGGGTCATTTGTGGTTATTTGGGGGCATTTCTGTATTTTTTTGGGTTTGGGAATCTCTAAAAAGTGTCCTTATCTCTTATTAGACGTGTGGATGCGATGTTGAGGGTCGTGACCTTCGAATCGATCCCTTTTTTGGCATATGTTTATTTTCAGTTTAAACCAAATCGGGTGGGTCGTTTGGGGTTATTTGGGGGCATTTTTGTACTTGTTTGGGATTGGGAATCTTTAAAAAGTGTCCTTATCTCTTATTAGATGTGTGGATACGATGTTGAGGGTCGTGACCTTCGAATCGATACCTATTTCGTCAGATGTTCTTTCTTGATTTAACTAAACCGTGTGGGTCGTGACCCTCGAATCGATACCTATTTCGACTTATGTTGATTTTCGGTTTAAACCAGACCGCGTGGGTGGTTTGGGGTTATTTGGGGAAATTTTTGAACTTTTTAGGGTTTGGTATTTTCTAAAAATTGTCCTTATCTCTTATTAGACGTGTGGATGCGATGTTCAAGGTCGTGACCTTCGAATTGATACCTATGTCGGCATATGTTCCTTTTCGGTTTCAACCAAACCGGGTGGGTCATTTGGGGTTATTTGGGGGCATTTTTGTTCTTTTTTGGGTTTCGTATTTTCCAAAAAGTGCCCTTATCTCTTATTATACGTGTGGATGCAATGTTAAGGGTCGTGACCTTCGAATCGATACAATTTCGACATATGTTCATTTTTTATTTAAAGCAGACCGGGTGGGTCGTTTGGGGTTACTTGGGGGCATTTCTGTACGTTTTTGGGTTTTCTATTTTCTAAAAAGTGTCCTTATCTCTTATTAGACGTGTGGATGCGATATTGAGGGTCGTGGCCTTTGAATCGATAACTATTTCGGCATGTGTTCATTTTCGATTGAAATCGGACCGGGTGGGTCGTTTGTGTTTATTTGGGTGCATTTTGTACATTTTTGGGTTTTGTATTTTCTAAAAAACGTCCCTATCTCTAATTAGACGTGTGGATACAATGTTGAGGGTCGTGACCTTCGAATCGATTCCTATTTCGGCATATGTTCATTTTAGGTCTAAACTAGACCGGGTTGGTCGTTTGGGGTTATTTCGGGGCATTTTTGTACTTTTTTGGGTTTGGTATTTTCTAAAAAGTGTCCTTATCACTTATTAGACATGTGGATGCGATGTTCAAGGTCGTGACCTTCGAATCGATACCTATTTCGGCATATGTTCCTTTTCGATTTAAACCAGAATGGGTGGGTCGTTGGAGTTATATAGGGGCATTTCTGTACTATTTTTGGTTTGATATCTTCTAAAAAGTGTCCTTATGTCTTATTAAACGTGTGGATGCAATGTTGAGGGTCATGACCTTCGAATCGATACCTATTTTGGCATATGTTCATTTTCCGTTTAAACCAGACCGGGTGGGTCATTTGGGGTTATTTGGGGGCATTTCTATACTTTTTTGGGTTTTGTATTTTCCAAAAAATGTCCTTGTCTCTTATTAGACGTGTGGATGCAATGTTGAGGGTCGTGACCTTCGAATCGATACCTATTTCGACATAAGTTCATTTTCGGTGTAAACCCGACCGGGTGGGTCGTTTGGGGTTATTTGGCGGCATTTCTGTACTTTTTTGGGTTTGCTATTTTCAAAATAGTGCTCTTATCTTTTATTAGACGTGTGGATGCGATGTTGAGGGTCGTGACCTTCGAATCGATACCTATTTCGGCATATATTCATTTTCGGTTTAAACCAGGACGGGTGGGTCGTTTGGGGTTATTTGGGGGCATTTCTGTACTTTTTTGGGTTTGGGATTTTCATAACAGTGTCGTTATCTCTTCTAATTAGACGTGTGGATGCAATGTTGAAGGTCGTGACCTTCGAATCGATACGTATTTCGACATATGTTCATTTTCAGTTTAAACAAGACCGGGTGGGTCGTTTGGGGTTATTTGGGGGTATTTCTGTACTTTTATGGGTTTGCTATTTTATAAAATGTGTCCTTATCTCTTATTAGATTTGTGGATGCGATGTTAAGGGTTGTTACCTTTAAATCGATACCTATTTCGGTATAAGCTCATTTTCGGTATAAACTAGACCGGGTGGGTCGTTTGGGGTTATTTAGGGGCATTTCTGTACTTGTTTGGGTTTGGGATTTTCTAAAATGTGTCCTTGTCTCTAATTAGACGTTTGGATGCGATGTTGACGGTTGTGACCTTTAAATCGATACCGATTTTGACATATGTTCATTTTCAGTTTAAACAGACTGGGTGGGTCGTTTGGGGTTATTTGGGGGCATTTTTGTACATTTTTGGGCTTGGTATTTTCTAAAAAGTGTACTTATCTCTTATTAGACCGGGTGGGTCGTTTGGGTTTATTTGCGTGCATTTCCATATTTTTTTGTGTTTTGTATTTTCTAAAAAGTGTCCTATCTCTTATTAGATGTGTGGATACAATGTTGGGGGTCGTGACCTTCGAATCTATTCCTATTTCGGCATATGTTCATTTTCTGTTTAAACCAGACCGGGTGGGTCGTTTGGGGTTATTTGGGGGCATTTCTGTACTTTTTTGGGTTTGATATTTTTCTAAAATGTGTCCTTATCTCTTATTGGACGTGTGGATGCGATGTTGAGGGTCAGGACCTTCGAATCGATACCTATTTCGGCATATATTAATTTTTGATTTAAACCAAGACAGGTGGGTCGTTTAGGGATATTTGGGGGCATTTCACTACTTTTTTGGGTTTGGGATTTTCAAAAATGTGTCCTTATCTCTAATTAGACGTGTGTATGCGATGTTGAGGGTCATGACCTTCGAATTGATACCTAATTCGACATATGTTCATTTTAGGTTTAAACCAGACCGGGTGAGTCGTTTGGGGTTATTTTGGGGTATTTCTTTTCTTTTATGGGTTTGGTATTTTCTAAAATGTGTCCTTATCTCTTATTAGATGTGTGGATGCAATGTTGACGGTCATGACCTTTGAATCGATACCTATTTTGACATATGTTTATTTTCGGTTTAAACCAGACGGGTGGGTCGTTTGGGGTTATTTTGTACTTTAATGCGCTTGGTATTTTCTTAAAGGTGTCCTTATCTTTTATTAGGCGTATGGATGCAATGTTGAGGATCGTGACCTTCGAATCGATTTCTATTTTGACACATGTTTATTTTTTGTTTAAACCAGAAATGGTGAGTCGTTTGGGGTTATTTGGGGCCATTTTTGTACTTTTTTGGGTTTGGTATTTTCTAAAAAGTGTACTTATCTCTTATTAAACGTGTGGATGTGATGTTGAGGGTCATGACCATCAAATCGACACCAATTTCAGCATATGTTCATTTTGGTTTAAACCAGACCGGGTGGGTCGTTTGGGTTTATTTGTGTGCATTTCTGTACTTTTTTGTGTTTTGTATTTTCCAAAAATTGTCCTTATCTCTTATTAGACGTGTGGATACAATGTTGAGGGTCGTGACCTTCGAATCTATTCCTATTTCAGCATATGTTCATTTTCGGTTTTAAACCAGACCAGGTGGGTCGTTTGGGGTTATTTGGGGGCATTTCTGTACTTTTTTGGGCTTGGTATTTTCTAAGTGTCCTTATCTCTTATTAGACATGTGGATGCGATGTTGTGGGCCATCGTGACCTTCGAATCGATACCTATTTTGGCATATGTTCATTTTCGGTTTAAACCAGACTGGGTGGATCATTTTGGGTTATTTGGGTGCATTTCTTTACTTCTTTGGGTTTGGGAATCTCTTAAAAGTGTCCTTATCTCTTGTTAGACATGTGGATGCGATGTTGAGGGTCGTGACCTTTGAATCGATAACTATTTCGACATATGTTCATCTTCGGTTTAAACCAGACCGCGTGGGTCATTTTGGGTTATTTGGGGAAATTCCCTAACTTTTTAGGGTTTGGTATTTTCCCAAAACTGTCCTTATCTCTTATTAGACATTTGGATGCGATGTTAAAGGTTGTGACCTTCGAATCGAATTTGTGTTTTGGCATATGTTCCGTTTTGATTTAAACCAAAACAGGTGGGTCGTGGGATTATATGGGGGCATTTCTGTACTTTTTTGGATTTGGTATTTTCTAAAATGTGTCCTTATCTCTTATTAGACGTGTGGATGCAATGTTCAGGTCGTGATCTTCGAATCGATACCTATTTTGACATATGTTCATTTTTGGTTTAAACCAGACTGGGTGGATCATTTTGGGTTATTTGGGGGCATTTCTTTACTAGTTTGGGTTTGGGAATCTCTTAAAAGTGTCCTTATCTCTTGTTAGGAATGTGGATGCGATGTTGAGGGTCGTGACCTTCGAATTGATACCTATTTCGACATATGTTCATCTTCGGTTTAAACCAGACTGCGTCGGTCTTTTGGGATTATTTGGGAAAATTCCTAAACTTTTTAGGGTTTGGTATTTCCTACAAAGTGTCCTTATCTCTTATTAGACGTGTGGATGTGATGTTGAAGGTTGTGACCTTCGAATCGAATTTCTATTTCAGCATATGTTCCTTTTCGGTTTAAACCAAAATGGGTGGGTCGTTGGGGTTATATGGGGGCATTTATGTACTTTTTTGGGTTTGGCATCTTCGAAAAAGTGTCCTTATCTCTTATTAGACGTGTGGATGCAATGTTGAGGTCGTGACCTTCGAATCGATACCTATTTTGACATATTTTCATTTTCGGTTTAAACCAGATAGGGTGGGTCCTTTGGGGTGTTTTGGGGGCATTTCTGTACTTTTTTGGGTTTGCTATTTTTCTAAAATGTGTCCTTATCTCTTATTGGATGTGTGGATGCGATGTTGAGGGTCAGGACCTTCGAATCGATACCTAATTCGACATATGTACAGTTTCGGTTTAAACCAGACCGCGTGGGTCGATTGGGGTTATTTGGGGAAATTGCTGAACTTTTTAGGGTTTGGTATTTTCTAAAAAGTGTCCTTATCTCTTACTAGACGTGTGGATGCGATGTTGAGGGTCGTGACCTTCGAATCGATACTTATTTTGGCATATGTTCATTTTTTGTTTAAACCAGACCGGGTGGGTCTTTTGGGGTTAATCGGGGGCATTTTTGTACTTTTTTGGGCATGGAATTTTCTAAAAAGTGTTCGTATCTCTAATTAGACGTGTGGATGCGATGTTGAGGGTCGTGACCTATGAATCGATACCTATTTTGGCATATATTCATTTTCGGTTTAAACCAGGACGGGTGAGTCGTTTGGGGTTATTTGGGGGCATTTCTGTACTTTTTCAGGTTTTGTATTTTCTAAAAAGTGTTCGTATCTCTAATTAGACGTGTGGATGCCATGTTGAGGGTCGTGACCTATGAATCGACACCTACTTTGGCATATATTCATTTTCGATTTAAACTAGGACAGGTGGGTCGTTTTGGGTTATTTGGGGGCATTTCTGTACTTTTTCAAGTTTTCTATTTTCTAAAAAGTGTCCTTATCTCTTATTAGATGTGTGGATACAATGTTGAGGGTCGTGACCTTCGAATCGATTACTATTTCGGTATATTTTCATTTTCGATTTGAACCAGACAGGGGGGTCGTTTGGGGTTATTTGGGGGTATTTCTGTACTTTTAAGGGTTTGGTATTTTCTAAAAAGTGTCCTTATCACTTGTTAGACGTGTGGATGCGATGTTCAGGGTCGTGACCTTCGAATCGATACCTATTTTGGCATAAGTTCATTTTCGGTTTAAACTAGACCGGGTGGGCTGTTGGGGTTATTTAGGTGCATTTCTGTACTTTTTTGGGTTTGGCATTTTCTAAAAAGTGTCCTAATCTCGAATTAGACGTGTGGATGCAATGTTGAGGGTCTAGACCTTCGACTCGATGCCAATTTCGACATATGTTAATTTTTGGTTTAAACCAGACCAGGTTGGTCGTTTGGGGTTATTTGGGGGTATTTTTGTACTTTAATAGGTTTGGTATTTTCTAAAAAGTTTTCTTATCCCTTATTAGACGAATGGATGCGATGTTGAGGGTCGCTACCTTCGTATCCATACCTATTTCAGCAAATGTTCAATTTTGGTTTAAACCAGACCGAGTGGGACGTTTGGGGTTATTTGGGTGCATTTCTGTACTTTTTTCTTTTTTGTAATTTCCAAAAAGTGTCATTTTCACTTATTAGATGTGCTGATGCAATGTTGAGGGTCGTGACCTTCGAATCGATACCTATTTCGACATATGTTCATATTCGGTTTAAACCAGACTGGGTGGGTAGTTGCGATTTTTTTGGGGGTATTTCTGTACTTTTTTCTTTTTGTATTTTCTAAAAATTGTTCATATCTCATATTAGATGTGTGGATACGATGTTGAGGGTCGTGACCTTCAAGTAAATACCTATTTCGGCATATGTTCATTTTCGGTTTAAACCAGACTGGGTGGGTCGTTTGGGGTTATTTGGGGGTATTTCTGTACTTTTTTGGGTTTTGTATTTTCTACAAAGTGTCCTTATCTCTTATTAGATGTATGGATACGATGTTGAGGGTCGTTACCTTCGAATCGATACCTATTTTGGCATATGTTCGTTTTTTATTTAAACCAGACTGGGTGGGTCGTTTGGGGTTATTTGGAGAAATTTTTGTATCTTTTTGGGCTTGGGATTTTCTAAAAAGTGTCCCTATCTCTTATTAGACGTGTGGATGCAATGTTGAGGGTCGTGACCTTCGAATCGATACCTATTTCGACATATGTTCATTTTCGCTTTAAACCAGATCAGGTGGGTCGTTTGGTGTTATTTGGGAGCATTTCTGTACTTTTTTGGGTTTGCTATTTTCTAAAAAGTGTTATTATCTCTTATTAGAAGTGTGAATGCGATGTTGAGGGTCGTGATCTTCCAATCGATACCTATTTTGGCATATGTTTGTTTTTGGTTTAAACCAGACCGGGTGTGTCGTTTGGGGTTATTTGGGAGCATTTCTGTACTTTTTGGGTTTGCTATTTTCTAAAAAGTGTCATTATCTCTTAGTAGACATGCGGATGCAATGTTGAGGGTCGTGACCTTCGAATCGATACCTAGGTCGATATATGTTTATTTTCGGTTTAAACCGTGATGGTGGGTCGTTTTAGCCTATTTGGGGGCATTTCTGTGTTTTTTTGGGTTTGCTATGTTCTAAAAAGTGTCCTTATCTCTTATTAGACGTGTGGATTCGATGTTGAGGGTCGTGAGCTTCGGTTCGATACCCATTTCGGCATATATTCATTTTCGGTTTAAGCCCGGACGGGTGGGTCGTTTTGGGTTATTTGGGGGCATTTCTGTACTTTTTTTATTTTTGTATTTTTCAAAAAGTGTCCTTATCTCTTAGTAGACATGCGGATGCAATGTTGAGGGTCGTGACCTTCGAATCGATACCTAGGTCGATATATGTTTATTTTTGGTTTAAACCCGACTGGGTGGGTCGTTTTAGCCTATTTGGGGGCATTTCTGTGCTTTTTTGGGTTTGCTATGTTCTAAAAAGTGTCCTTATCTCTTATTAGACGTGTGGATGCGATGTTGGGGGTAGTGAGCTTCGGATCGATACCCATTTCGGCATATATTCATTTTCAATTTAAGCCCGGACGGGTGGGTCATTTGGGGTTATTTTGGGGTATTTCTGTACTTTTTTGGGTTTGGGATTTTCTAAAAAGTGTACTTATCTCTAATTAGACGTGTGGATGCGATGTTGAGGGTCGTGACCTACGAATCGATACCTATTTCGACATAAGTTCATTTTCGGTTTAAACTAGACTGGGTGGGTCGTTTGGGGTTATTTGGGACCATTTCTGTACTTTTTTGGGTTTCGGATTTTTTAAAATGTGTTCTAATCTCTAATTAGACGTGTGGATGCGATGTTGAGGTCGTGGCCTTTGAATCGATACCTATTTCGACATATGTTCATTTTCGATTTAAACTAGACTGGGTGGGTCATTTGGGGTTATTGGGGGGTATTTCTATAATTGTATGGATTTGGTATTTTCTAAAAAGTGTCATTATCACTTATTAGACGTATGGATGCGATGTTGAGGGTCGTGACCTTCGAATCGATACTTATTTTGGCAATGTCCATTTTTTGTTTAAACCAGACCGGGTGGGTCTTTTGGGGTTAATTGGGGGCATTTTTGAACTTTTTTGGGCATGGGATTTTCTAAAAAGTGTTCGTATCTCTAATTAGACGTGTGGATGCGATGTTGAGGGTCGTGACCTATGAATCGATACCTATTTTGGCATATATTCATTTTCGGTTTAAACAAGGACGGGTGGGTCGTTTGGGGTTATTTGGGGGCATTTTTGTACTTTTTCAGGTTTTGTATTTTCTAAAAAGTGTTCGTATCTCTAATTAGACGTGTGGATGCGATGTTGAGGGTCGTGACCTATGAATCGATACCTACTTTGGCATATATTCATTTTCGATTTAAACCAGGCCAGGTGGGTCGTTTTGGGTTATTTGGGGGCATTTCTGTACTTTTTCAAGTTTTCTATTTTCTAAAAAGTGTCCTTATCTCTTATTAGATGTGTGGATACAATGTTGAGGGTCGTGACCTTCGAATCGATTACTATTTCGATATATTTTCATTTTCGATTTGAACCAGACTGGGGGGTCGTTTGGGGTTATTTGGGGGTATTTCTGTACTTTTAAGGGTTTGGTATTTTCTAAAAAGTGTCCTTATCACTTGTTAGACGTGTGGATGCGATGTTCAGGGTCGTGACCTTCGAATCGATACCTATTTTGGCATAAGTTCATTTTCGGTTTAAACTAGACCGGGTGGGCTGTTGGGGTTATTAAGCTGCATTTCTGTACTTTTTTGGGTTTGGCATTTTCTAAAAAGTGTCCTAATCTCTAATTAGACGTGTGGATGCAATGTTGAGGGTCTAGACCTTCAACTCGATGCCAATTTCGACATATGTTAATTTTTGGTTTAAACCAGACCAGGTTGGTCGTTTGGGGTTATTTGGGGGTATTTTTATACTTTAATAGGTTTGGTATTTTCTAAAAAGTTTTCTTATCCCTTATTAGACGTATGGATGCGATGTTGAGGGTCGCTACCTTCGTATCCATACCTATTTCAGCAAATGTTCAATTTTGGTTTAAACCAGACCGAGTGGGTCGTTTGGGGTTATTTGGGTGCATTTCTATACTTTTTTCTTTTTTGTATTTTCCAAAAAGTGTCATTTTCACTTATTAGATGTGCTGATGCAATGTTGAGGGTCGTGACCTTCGAATCGATACCTATTTCGACATATGTTCATATTCGGTTTAAACCAGACTGGGTGGGTAGTTGCGATTTTTTTGGGGGCATTTCTGTACTTTTTTCTTTTTGTATTTTCTAAAAATTGTTCATATCTCATATTAGATGTGTGGATACGATGTTGAGGGTCGTGACCTTCAAGTAAATACCTATTTCGGCATATGTTCATTTTCGGTTTAAACCAGACCGGGTGGGTCGTTTGGGGTTATTTGGGGGTATTTCTATACTTTTTTAGGTTTGGTATTTTCTACAAAGTGTCCTTATCTCTTATTAGATGTATGGATACAATGTTGAGGGTCGTTACCTTCGAATCGATACCTATTTTGGCATATGTTCGTTTTTTATTTAAACCAGACTGGGTGGGTCGTTTGGGGTTATTTGGAGAAATTTCTGTACCTTTTTGGGCTTGGGATTTTCTAAAAAGTGTCCCTATCTCTTATTAGACGTGTGGATGCAATGTTGAGGGTCGTGACCTTCTAATCGATAAGTATTTAGACATATGTTCATTCTGGTCCGAACCAGATCGGGTGGGTCGTTTGGGGTTATTTGGGGCATTTCTGTGCTTTTTCGGGTTTTGTATTTTCTAAAAAGTGTCCCTATCTCTTATTAGATGCGTGGATGCGATGTTGAGGGTCGTGACCTTCGAATCGATACCTATTCGGCATATGTTCATTTTCGGTTTAAACCAGACCGGGTGAGTTGTTTAGGGTTATTTTAGGGCATTTCTGTACTTTTTTGGCTTTGGGAATCTCTAAAAGGTGTCCTTATCTCTTATTAGGCGTGCGGATGCGATGTTGAGGGTCTTGACCTTCGAATCGATACCTATTTCGACATATGTTCATTTTCGGTTTAAACCAGTGGTCATTGGGGTTATTTGGGTGCATTTCTATACTTTTTTGGGTTTGGCCTTTTCCAAAAAGTGTCCTTTCCTCTTATTAGACGTGTGGATGCAATGTTGAGGGTCGTGACCTTCTAATCGATACCTATTTGGGCATATGTTCATTTTTGGTCTAAACTA
>NW_025317694.1:0-38287 GCF_018873765.1 Telopea speciosissima
ACATTTAAGATAAAACAACCTTGAAGATCTTTTGGTATTAATTATATTCGTTTATTGGGCTATGTTCAAAATACTTTAAAATTGTGGTCAATTGGATATTACAAAATCAATGTATTCGAAAAAAAACACAAATATGAAATTGTCTCCAAAACTTAAAACCCGTTAAATCCAACATCCACGCTTTATAGAGGTTCTGAATCATGATATAAAGGCCAAAGGTATATGTTATATACGTAAGTGCAGTGGTCACAGCCAACGTTAGTCAATCGAAGATTCAAAAAGAAAATTAAGAAAGAAGGCAACAGGCAACCCGGCAACAGGCAACCCCTCGAGAAATCAAGAAAAGCATTGTTGGACTTTATCTCCTTTGTGAATAAAAGAAAACAAAATTATGTCACATGGCCGTCCATCCAATTGGGCTCCTCTTTGATCCAATTAGAAACATTAATTAATGATAAAGTTTTCCTTGACCACGAAGGGATTTTTATGGCCAGCGAGATGGCTATAAATATCTCCCCCAATTTAGGAATGGTTAAAAATATTCTCTCCATTTGTAATCATGGTTTTAGTACACGGTATCGGAATGGTTATCGATAACATGAAAAATTGATACGATATTGATACGATACTAGTCTGGATTGACTGTATTGGACAAAATTACTCCTTAATTTCCTTAAAAAGTGAGTTTTTGGATCATTTTACCACTTATCCGTACTGTACTACTGATATGGTATCGGCACGGTATCAATATCGGTATCGGTGACTAGTAAAATCGATACATACTGCTCGATATGGGCGATACGATACCGATACTTAGAACCATGTTTGTAATACCTATGAACATCGACCGAAGGTCTCGGCCATGGTTTAAGGTAAACCTCGTCCTTAATTAATTGTCATATCAGTTAGAATATAGGTCGACACAACCGACCATTGTTAAATAGCTAAAACAGGGCATAGTTTTAATGCACGATATCAGTTGTGGGATCAGCTAGTTTCAAATTTTCAATGATATCAGTAGATGCTATTCGAACTGTTCGTTTGTTATCAATATTCAATACCTAGAGATGTAAACGGATCAGATACGAATTATGATGTGATCGGATCCAAATTTTCATGATCGAATACGGATATCCTTAAACAGATATAGATGCGAATCGAATTCGGATTTTTGCCTATCTATTTACATCCCTAATTTGTGTAACCCTAAATTTCTCCCCCCCCCCCCCCCAGATATAATTTACTCTCAATCCATGTCTCTCAGTTGTTGTAGTGGTCTCATGATTTTCATTTTCTCAATCCTTAGAACTTGTTGAATCTTCAAAAACCCTCAAGATCATTAGTTGTTTAATTTTTTATTATTAGTTGGATATCTATTTGAATCAGATAAATTTTTTCTTGGATTATTCGAATATTTTTCTAAATATCCTTAAATGAACATGGATATCCCTATACAAATACGAATGTGAATTGAACGTATCAGATGTTTTTGCCTCAAAGATACTGATACCATACAATATTTTGAACATTTTACCCTCTATACATATTGTATCACCAATATAGTATCAACCAAGTATCAGTATCGATGTTGGCCAATTCCTAAAACCCTGAATAGGGGTTCTACTTGGGGGTGGCCAATGAGAAATTCAGGTTTGGACCACTTCAGAAATCAGCTGGGAAGAAAGCTAATTTTTTAAGGGTAAAGTACACTTACCCCCTATAATGCACCCAATATTCCTCGTATCCCCTAAGGTTTTGAAAAATCCACGCATCATCCCTGCAAATTCCACGTACCACCCTTATTTTACCCCTTTAATTTCAGATAAGTCCAAACCGTTAAGTGCTAAAAACTTGACCATTTTACCCTTTCTTCTATGTCTATAAATTTAAAAAGACCTAATTGTCCTAACCTATTTGTTCATGATATGAAAAGATTTTTTTGTCCTAACCTAATTTGATAAGACCCTTTTACCTCTACTATTTGTTCTTAAGAACCTAATCCAATCTAATTACTAAAATGCCCTTGCTAGGATATAATTACCAAAATACCCTCATCTTCCCCAAATCTCATCTTCCCCAAAATCCATCTTCCATTTATGAAACTTCTCTCAAACTTCTATCAAATCATCAAAAGGGATCTGTTTTGAAACTTCTCTCAAACAGATCTTTCTCCTTCGAATTCAAGAACGAAGCCATCATCTCTGCGTTGGGGAATTCTTCGACAAGCGTTTCTACGCTGTCGTGCCGCTTAGCCCGGTTCGTCTCCTCCTCCGCAATTCTGCTTTTACTCTGTTTGGAGTTTGATAAGATCCTTAATTTTGGGTGTAAAACCTGAAGAGGAGTAAACAGTAATCAATTCATTGATATGATCTACTCGAGTGGTCACTTGTCAATTAGGGTTTCGGTTTGTAGCTTCTCGTTGCTTAAGCCAATGCTAGCACATTGGGTTCAGAAAAGAAATAACAAAGCTACTGACATACTTTCTCAGGTTAAAGGGTAGGGATGATGATCACCCTTCATCGCAATCTATCTTTATCTGAGGCTATATCGTGATTCATCTCTCGTTGTTCTGTATTTGAACTCCTCTCATTTCTCATTGTTCCTTCTCTTGTTTCATTGGGTTTGACATTTTCATAATTTCTGCTTTCTTTGTGAAATTATGCTGATTTGCTGACTTCTCTCCCTCTCACCCTCTTTTTTTTTTTTTTTTTTTTGTTTTTCTCTAGCAGACTGGACTTGAATAGATCCCTTGTGATGATTGATCTCCGTTCTCCATTATCGGACTTGAACAGATCCCTTTTGAAGATTTGATGGAGGTTTGAGAGAAGTTTCAGAAATGGAAGATGGATTTTGGGGAAGATGAGATTTGGGGAAGATGAGGGTATTTTGGTAATTATGCCCTAGCAAGGCCATTTTAGTAATTAGGTTGAGTTAGGTTCTTAAGAACAAATAGTGGGGGATAAAAGGGTCTAATCAAATTAGGTTAGGGCAAAAAGGTCTTTTCATATTATGAACAAATAGGTCAGGGCAATTAGGTCCTTTCAAATTTATAAACATAGAAGAAAAGGTAAGATGGTCAAGTTTTTAACACTTAACGGCTAAACTTAATGGTTTGGACCTATCTGGAATTAGGGGGGGTAAAGTAGGGGTGGTACGTGGAATTTGTAGGGATGGTACATGGACTTTTCAGAACCTTAAGAGGGTACGAGGAATATTGGGTGCATTATAAGGAGTATGTGTACTTTACCCATTTTTTAATATATGAATTTTTGGAGTTTTGTATGCAATAAATGTTTTTTTTTGTGTAGAATGGTATGCAATAAATTTATCTTGCTACAATAGGCGAGTTTAAAAATCAAACATGAATATTAGAAGCAATAACGACTCTAGTTTATAACATATTATTTAAATTATGTTTCCAAGAGCTCAAAAGTTCTTACATTATGAGATTGATATGGGCTAGTTTTGGGCCAGACTGAATACGAACCCAGCCCAATAAAAATAAACATATATATGCTCCTAGGCCTTGCCAATAAGTAAAGAAAGGCACTCGAAAATTTCTGTTATCTTGAGATGATGTGTTAGGTATTTTACCAATACGTCAAAAGTTTTAGAGTTGATGGAATGCGTTAAATCAAGCCCCTTTAACCTATCTTATACGAGGTTGACCCAATCTAGTACCCATACACTAGAGTGGGCCTCATTAGTCCAGACAGCTGGGCTGCATGTGTAGCGCCAGACTCAAGGCGGTGCGCTTTGACCGCCTTACCCCCGCCCAAGCGCCTTGCCCGAGCAGGGGTAAGGCGATCAAAGTGCGCTGCCTTGAGCCTAGCGCTGCACATGTAACCCGGCTGCCCGGATCCACAGGATCTTTTTCGCATTAGGCACATAACATGATGATCCGTAAATCTATAGTTTTTGCAAATTTCTTAGCAAGCTTATGGTGTTCGTTCCAGACAGAAGTGAGTTGCCCATATCATCAAAGACTAATTTACAACTCACTAAGGGCCACCCAGAGGAATACCGTCGTATCTCTCTCTTTGAACGTAGCAACAGAGCTCAAACATCCAATTGTAAGAGCATCCTCCTAATAGAACCAAAAGACACCTTTGTAATTGCTACTGAATCATTCGCAATCACCAAACCTCAGGGACTGGCTTGTGAAGATGATGAGAAATTGAAATGAAGTAGCTCCATCATTCAAAACCATGGAAGCTATTGTAGCCCATCAGAGTTGAGATATGAGTTTTGAATGTATCCAACTGTAATTCAAGTAAGAAATCATAGATTTAATATCGAAAGAGAAGGAATCTAAGTTGAGTCCATCCAGCTACATCCAGGAATTTTGGTCATTCCTTTCTCCTCCATCACCTTTCTTAATCTCTTGGCATCATCCCACCTACCAACAGAAGCATATAGATTTGCTAAAAGAGAATAGTATCCACTTGTATCAGGCTCCAACTCAAAGCAATGTTGGGCTGCAATCTCCCCAAGTTCAACATTGGAATGTAACCGGCAAGCAAGAAGCAATGCCCCCCAAACCCCAGCATGAGGCTGCATGGGCATACTGTTTATTAGTTTATAGGCCTCTTCCAACCATCCAGCCCGTCCAAGAAGATCAACCATGACTCCATAGTGATCAGCCGAGGGCAGAAATCCATACTCTTCCATCATGGAAGTGAAGCATCGGCAACCTTCTTCAACCAAACCAGCATGATTATAGGCAGTTAAAATTCCAGTGAATGTTACTGAGTTGGGACAGATCTTAGCATTTCTCATCTCTTCAAATAACCGAATCGCATCTAAAGCTTTTCCATTGATGCCATAGCCTAAAACCATTGCACTATAAGCAACCAAATCCCTATTTCGCAAGCCACAAAAGAGCTCATGTGCTTTATCTATGCTACCACATTTTGCATACAGGTCAATTAGAGCTGTAACCAAATGATCATCAAACTCAATTCCAAGTTTCTTTATGAATGCCTCAATCCACGGTCCATATCTCAAATCCCCCAATTGAGAACATGCAGATATAACACTGGCCAAAGTCATCTTATCAGGTTGTACACCGACATTGGGTTCTTGCATCTTATTGAATAATCGGAGAGCTTCCTTCGGCCGATTGTTTTGAGCATAGCAAGAAATCATGGCATTCCATGAGAGCAGATCTTTTTGATCCATTTGATCAAAGAGCTCTTGAGCAGAGTCAACATAGCCACTCTTTGAGTACCCGGATATCATAGTAATCCAAGATACGTTGCTTCTACATGGAATCTCATCAAAAAATCTCCGAGCTGTTTCTATGTTCCCGCAATCAACATACCCACTAATCATTGCATTCCAAGAGGCAGCATTTCTCTCAGGCATCTGCTGGAACAAAAAATTTGCACTCTCCATATCCCCAGCTTTTGCATACCCAGATATCATTGAGTTCCAGGAGACCACATCTTTCATTGGAATTTCCTTGAAAACCTTCTGGGACATATCCGAATCCCCTGCTTTCAAATACCCAGACAGAATTGAATTCCACGAAACGACATTCCTGTCAGACATCTCATCGAACACTCTCTGTGCAGTCTCCATATCACCCAATTTTGAATACAAATCGACAAGAGCGGTCTGCACATAAACATCTCCACTATATCCATACTTGTGAACCTGCGAATGGATTGCTTTCCCGTTCTTACTGTCTGCAATTCGAGCACATGCTTTGAGGCCTGATGAAACAGCAAAGGTAGTGGGGCTTGGCCCCAATCTCTGCATTTGGGCATAGAGAGCAATGGCGTCTTTAAATCTGCCGTGCTGGGTGAAGTATCGAATGGTGAAGGACCATGAGAAGACATCAGGGTCTCGCAATCGCTTGAGGATTTGTTGGACGTATTGACCGATGATGTGTGAGGAGTTGCGTGCAGAGAGAAGGATTTGATGTAGCAAGACGGGCTCGAGGTGGGTAAGACCGTTAGTGAAGATCTGTGCGTGGATTTGCCTTGCCTGGTTCGATGTTTCACATTTAGTTAACAAATATGTCAATTTGGTTTCCAGCATTCTTCAATCATCACATTTTGTGGTTCTACAGAAACCGAAGCTGTATCAACAAGCAGCCCAGGGATCCTTCTATTAAGCAGTTTCAAGTTTCAACCTTCCTAAGGTCAAGTCTCATCCTAAAAGAAAAGGTCGCTACCCAAGTATCTCATGTTATAGTGCAGTGCAGGGAGGTGCTAGCCTCGGTAGCTGCGATAATTCTTAGTGATGATCTGTCGTTGATATGTGCAGAAGGAAGGATAGTGCATTCTCGATCCACCGAAATGTCTGATAGAATTTCAATTCCAATGGGATTGTACAGGGAAGCATCAACAGGGGTGGCATATCCCGCCTTTCAGGGGGCGGGATAGTCATTTCTCCTCCTCTGTGTATGATTGTAGCGTGCACACTCTCAGACACAGTTTTTTTTCCCTATAAAATTACTCAGAGAAAATTAAGGGGTGATTCAAAAAAATAAAAAAAAGACATATAAGAGGGGTTGTATTGTCGGAGTAGTTGAATAATGTTAGTATATAGGAGAAAGAACGCTACCTGGGCGTGTGTGATGCACTGCCCTTGTGTCCAGACTCTAAACACAGGGGTGGGTGAAATGACCGCCATGCGCCTAAGAAATTCCTCCTTTCCATGGGGGTGTTGCAGTCATTTTGCCTAACTCTATGTCTGGGCACAAAGGTAGTGTAAACAAAATCCAGAGTTGAAGTTTTTAGACGGGTCCTTGCTAAATTTAAGCTTCTTTCACTTGATGATTTGAATAGTAGGGGTTTGGGGCCCGCCCTGAGCTCAAACAGGGCCTGGGTTGAGATACCTTGACCCTGGGACAGGTCAAGGTTAGGAATTTCTAACCCTGGGTCAAAGTCAGGCTGGACCAAGATTGAAGCCTTAGGTTGAGCCAGGCCTGGCCCAACCCGACCCTATCTTCTTCTTCTTTTATTTTCTTCTTTTATTTTCCTTGTTCTTGCTCTTCATCTTCTTTCTTTCTTCTTCTTCCTCTAAAGCCACTCAATTTGGAATTTCAGTACACCAACCCCGGATCAGAAAATTCTTCTTCTTCCCAACCTAGGCAGCCCATGCATCTCCCTCCCCCTCCCCCTCCCCCTCTCACGATGGTCAAGGCCAATTAGAGTCAGTCTAGCCCGACCTTGAGGGTGGGTCAGGGTTGGATTTTGCTGGTCTTGATTCAGGACCAAATTGGACCTAGCTAAGGGGACTCAGGATTGGGCTAAGGTTTTAAAAGTCCAGGCCCAACACGACCCTATTGCAGCCCAATATGAAGTCACATTTTAACCTTTTTTGGGAAATTTACACATACCACCCCTGAGGTTTGACGAAAGGATATTTTCACCTCCCAATTTTGGAAAATTCTGCGTACCCCCCTGAGGTTTGCAAATGGTAACGAATAAGCCCATTCCGTCACTTCATGACTAACAGTGTGAAACACATGGGATGAAATGACAAAATTGCCCTTATAAAGAAAAAAAATACCTGCAACTCATCTTCCCCAAATCGACTGGGGAAGATGAGTTGCATGTATCCTTGTCCGATAACACGTAAGAATTCTGCAATTCCCAAAGTTCAAAATCGAATCAAGGATCAAATTTCAAGTATGGCGATAAACCCTAAAATAAGGGAAGTCTCCACAGGGAAGCCCTTTTGGCTAACAAAAACAAGGTAGGGGAATTTTTGCGGAATTCCTATTTTGATGGTTTCGGTGGTTCCTCTGCAACCAGTCATGAAAACTACTCTCTTCTTTCTGTATGGTGAAGGAGAAAAAGAAAGTGGGTGGAGTTTGAAGCAGAAAGGTCTAAGGAGTGAAGTGTTGTCTAGAGTTGGGTGCTCATAGTACAGGGAAAGATCTCCAGCACATCTTGCCCAGTGAATTTATGACCCGTAATTTTATCCCTATTGCTCTGAATCCATTTTTGGTAAATGATGACTCGTCTTCATCTTCTCAATCGCTCTCTCACTAATCACAATTCACTGCTTTTCTCTCCTCAACCTCCTAACTTTCTCGCTTCATAATCTACTAATCAGAATTCAAAATCTTCTCTTGTTTTCAAAAACCCTCCTATTTTCTTAATCTTCTGAGAGCTCTAAGAAAGGCAAATTCAGAGAAATTAATTGTCCAGCAAAGAAGAAAAAGAAGAAACCATGAGGAAGAGAGGACGACCCTCAATTTTCAGCAAAAGAAAAAGAGGACAGAACAAGGCAGTGTAGATCAATGATGAAAACTAGAAAGATAATCAAGGGAGATTTATTCTTTTCCTGTGGGTCACAAGGACCAAAAGTCAAGTGAGCCCTGGAATTTGGGAAAAGCGGAAGCTGAAAGACTGAAATCGTAACTGAAACTGAAAAACTGAATTAAAAGCTTGATAAAGGAAAATGATCTTCTACCCAGAAAGAGAGTTATTGTTTCCAAGGTTTATGTATTTGTAAATTGTTCTCTTTTTCAATTTTAATTGACCAAAAAATATTCAAAATGTTCGCCTCATTTCTCCTCTTCTGAAACGGATTCAAAGAAAAAAAAAAGAAATTGGACACAGGACGAGGATGCAGTACTGAAAACTGAGGAAGAAGAAGAAGAAGAACCCTTAGGTACTTCTGAAACTGATTTGAGTTTGTTGGAGTTCTCTTATGCCAATCAGTTCGACCTGGTACTTCATGAAACAGATCACCTCCCTAGGGCAACTCAAACTCCAGGTTCCTGCCCCCATTAGCTTCTCCTATCATCATAATCGCACCCTGAAATGTGCTCGAGTTATTGCCAGCCCCTGATTTCAGAACTAACCATTTGATTGCTTGCTGGTTTTTAGGATCCTTTCTTGCGAGATTCAAAAAGGGCAAAAAAGAACCGATTAAAACTTGACAAGAGAAAGAGAAAGAAAGGGATACCTACAACTCATCTTCCCCAAATTGTTTGGGGAAGATGAGTTGCAGGGTTTTTTTTTTCCTTGAAGGAGGAGAGAAAGGGATGCCTGCAACTCATCTTCCCAGATAAGTTGCAGGTGTTTTTTTTTTTTCTTCTTCTTGTAAGGGCAATTCCGTCAGTTCAAGTCTAATTTTTAACAATGTTAGTCATGAACTGATAGAATAGGCTTATTTGTTACCGTTCACAAACTTCAGGAGTACGCAGCATTTTCCAAAACTGGGGCATGAAAATATCCTTTTGTCAAACCTCAGGGTTGGTATATGTAAATTTCCCTTGTTTTTTCAGTTTTTTGACAAGAATTTTAACCACTACTAATTTACTACTACTTGTTTAAAACAACACTTTCAATTGCGACGTGGAGGACCACTCCAGCAACTACCAAGCAAACCTTAAAAAGCAAAACAAGCTGGATCCTTCAAAATTTCCTTCAGTTTACATCAACCACTCGCAATAAAGCCGTGTGAATTGGAAGAAATTTCATGTTTCATCAAATAAAAAGAAAGACTTTCATGGACTCCTCAAATTAAACTTCTGTAGTCATCTTACGTACAGAAGCTTCCAAATTGAAATTAATATCTTCTTTTTCTCCGACTTCCATAAAGTTCCATTACAACAAAGACCTGTGAGGCGAAGAAGGAAAAAAATTTATTGCAAATCGAACAGGGAGATTCCTTCTGCCCAACCGGTTTGTAGGAAAATTGTTTGGAGAAATGGATACGAAAAACAAGTAATCTCCTACATCTCCTCACTTTCCTCCTGTCCCACCAAAACACACCTAACTCCACCTCCCCCACTCAAAGACAATAAGACCCGATTTGGGTTCTTTGTAGGCGACAGGGGTTTGTAACGCACCGTCCCAAGGCCCGCAGTGCCCAATCCGAGTCTCTCTCCCCATGTATACTAGTGTGTACGTACACGCCCTTTTCTTCTTTTGCAGCAAAGACTAATTGAATCAATCTCTCTTTCCGCCATCTCTCCACCACAATCCATCCTTATTTCCTTTCCAAAACATGGAAGCTGATAAAGTTCAAGGCAACACATCTCTACCCAACTTTATGAACCACATGACTTTCTTCTGGGGCAAACAAGTGGAAATCCTCTTCCCTGGTTTCCCTGACCACAACGTTAGCTTATATGTATTGTCTCTGTTCTTTGTTGCTGTTCTTGCAGCCACTGTTGAGGTCTTGAAGGCTACCGAGGCTGGAAAACAGAGGGAAAGTCCAAGAGCAACTTGGCTTAGACAAAGTGGTCTACACATGCTTCGAGTGGGTCTTACTTATATGGTTATGCTTTCTGTTATGTCTTACAACGCTGGTATATTTCTTGCTGCCGTCGCCGGTCACACTGTTGGATTCTTGGTTTCAACTCGACCTGTAGCTTCTCCGACCCAACCCTTTTTCAAAGAGATGAATCAATCCACCAACTCTTCTTCTCTGGAAGCTTAATTTGGTTTTCCTGTATTTTTTTTTGTTTCCCTGTGGTGTGGTTCAAAGGAGATAGAGAGACTCCACCAACTGTTTGATGGAAAGCTTCACTGTTGAATCCGAATACGTCTGCCTGAAAGCTCAAAGTTCTTCTACTACTATAGTGATTCTAGTTGAGAGAGAGAGAGAGAGAGAGAGAGAGAGAGAGAGAGAGAGTTTGGAATATAGTGTTAGAAATTAGCTAGAATGCTTTATGTTGATAATGGGTTTTTTGTTTTTTCAGATTTCTGGGGAGTATTGGAAATTGAAATGTTTTTATCTTAGTAGATTGTACAGTCTTCTTGTTGATTTTCTCCATTTCTTTTATTCATAGAATAAATTTGAACCTTGAGGAACTAAAATGGTTAGTATAGATCTCTGTGGATCAGGAATTAGGGCTAAATTCTGATCACTGGTTTAATTCCAGAGCCGACGCCATATCCTATAATCCTTAAGTATATGAACCAGATCTGATTCTTATACTTGATGTTTCTTGTGTTTCATCCACCACTTTATGTTTTAGTATGCTTAATATGAAGGCAGCTTGATCAGGGGTGGTAGCAGTGGAAGTAATCCTGTGACTACTCTCCCATCGCCGGTGTATTCCTTCGATTGGGTACAAAAAATCAAGTTCCACAACCTTGTACATGAAGCCCAGCAACAGAGACAACAAAAAAGTTATTTATAGAAGGGTGGTCAATGAAGTTTGTGAACCCTGAATCAAGTCAGGAATTGGAAAGATAAAAATTAGCAATAAATTAGTAAGAACAGCATACCTGGTCTAAATAACCAGAATTCCTTGACATTACTACACCCCAGCCAAAGCCAGATTAGGAGAAGACGATTCAGAGTAGTAACAAGAACAGGGAAAGAATAAGAGGAGGGAGAAAAAATTGCCTCTACACGTTTTGCAGGCTGTCTGGATTCTTCGGCTTGGAGTATAGTAATTCGTCGGATCGTCTTCATTGGAGAGGGAAGGGTTTACAACGAATAAGTGGCAACCTACAATTCGACTCCTCTACTTCCGCCTGCCCGTGCTGCCGTGTGCGCCCTCACATACAAGCAAGGCGGAATGTATCGCCTTATCTCTACCTGAACGCCTTACCCCCATTAGGGCAAGGCGATACTTTCAGCCACGCTTGTGTGTGGGAGCGCATGGCAGTACCGGGAGGGCAGAAGTAGAGGAATCGGATCTGGCAACCTAGCTAACACTTTCGATTTGAGGGTTTTGCAAAGAAAGGTAAAATGGTAAGTTCGCCTTTCTTCAATTGTAGTTTGGCCATTTAATAAATTTTAACCCGCTGACATCATGGATCAACTAATTGAATGGTGGGACCTGAGAACTATTGGGGATGGAGAAAACAATCTTGGGAAAACTTGAATGGAGCGTCGCCGACGTTGCCACTACCACCACCACCACTCCCATCACTAGCGCAGCCTCCACCTCCACCACCATCAACATTATCACCGCCTCCATCAAATTTTGGGTAATTCAATAAAATTTTTGAAATTTTATAGAAGTTCTAAAAATAGAAATGATTGTGTATAATAAGTGCGTTTTCGTTTCCTTTTCTAGCCCCAAAATAGATATTGAAATTATTATGCGTTATCAAACGCATTTTTTTGCCCAAAATTTTGGCTTAGTAATAGAAATACAAAAAAATCATTTTTGGAATAGACACATGACTCAAAAACAAAAGTGTTATCATGCAGGCCCTAGATGGCAGCAGACCCGAAATGGGAGTGGAAGGATAATACATGTCAACACCAAATGTGGAACAAAGTCAGTTTTAGGCATGGAATCAAAACTCGATCGAAACCTGTCGGGACAGGTTTCAAGACGAGTTAACATGGAACTTTTAAAAATCTCTCGTTTCGTCCCAGTTTCGACCATTTTGGTCCAGTTTCGATCGAAATCACAGGGAAACGGTCGAGGCTAGGTCTCAGCAAATTAAAAATCTTTACTTTTTCTAGATTTAAAAAGTCCCCTTTCAGAGCTAAAGCAATGTAGATGAGTTTTGATTGATTCTTTTCCCCATATATGCATTATTTTATGTATGTAAATGGGAGAAGAGGTTGTCGTGATTCACGGGAATGGTGGTTAGCTAGCAAGAGCTGGTTCTGATCATCGACCTATTTGATCAGAACCAGAACCAGAAGATTCAGGTGAGTTGGTAATTCAGTTTTTGATTTTTTTTCCTACAAATCTTTAATTTTGTTTAGTTTGAGCAGTAGTTTTTTTTGTTCGGTCTTCATTTTGACCTGCGGAGATTCTAGAGAGATTTCTAGTGCTTCTGTTTGGTAGCTTCTTGGATTTTTAGGGTTTTAAAAAGATTTTAGGATCTGGGTTAGAGTTATTTTAAGTTCATTTATAGGTATTGCTTGAGTTCGGAAGTGAGGGAAGCAAGGGAGAAAAAGCATTTGATGGTTTGGTGCGGGATTTGCTATGAATAGCCATTCTTTGTATGTATGGTTGTTCTTGTTTTCCTCCACAAATGTTTTCTCGATAAATAGGAGATTTTTTTCTCCTTCTTGAAGCTTCTATTTTTTAGGTTGGGTCGACATACCATTAGTTGATTGTTACTTTTTCAAAATTCAGACTTTCTAGTTGAACTAGGCTCTCTTCATTTTAGTTAATTCCATGTGTCAGTTTGCTAGGATACGTATGTTGTGCATTCGGAGGAACGACTTCGCAATCTTCAGTGGTACACTGCTCGTGGATTAGACCCACCAAGAAACTCTGCATAGAATTGAAGAAGGGCATCTTAATGTTTTATTTGGATTCAATGTATTATTCAAGGTTCAAGTACTTTATAATTATGTAAATTAATTATAAATTTTATAATACCATATTTAGTGTCTGTATCGTATCAATGCGTACGTTAGTAAACTTGGATCAATAACCACAAGTACCATTTTCAGTGATTTTTTTATGAATATAATTCATAGATTGTATTTAAAATGTGAAAAATAGGCAACCTGCAAAACATCAGACCTAAAAAACCTTGATTTTTCTTTTAATGGAAAAAATCCTAGATTTCTACCGAGATAAAGTCGAAATCGAGATGAACTCCATTTCTGACTTATCAAAACTTTATTGAAACCCGAGTTTTAGAATCTTGGTTTTAGGTATCAGATATTGGATTTGATATGAGAATGGTACTGGTTGTATCGAACAATATTCCCCTCATAAATATTGATATCATTAATATTTTGAGAATTATACCTTTATATACGTACCATGCACGTATCCAATGTCAGCTAGATGTCAATATTGAAACAGATTGATTGATACGTTAAATTCAAGGCCGGATTGGCGATGCCGAAAACCATTTACAGAGAGAACTCCTTTAAGTGGCCAAAGCCAAAGGCTAACTTTAACGATGGCGGTCGTGGTTTGAAGAATGGATTTGAAAGGCAAATACATGTCCTTTCTATTTCCATATCCATAAATACCCCTCCTCTCCTTTTAAATGGAAAAAAATGGAACATGTGGTTGCCCTCACATGTACTTGCACTTGCACCTAAACTGAACTCGTGGTCCGTAGAGTTGGACCCACATTGCTTTTCACACTCATGGTCCATAGAGTTTGATACTTTGACCATCTTGATCTTCTCATCTTTGGAGGATCTACAGGAAAAAGATCCTCTCCAACTCCAATTCCAACTACTCTCCAACCATTTATACAACGTTGAGGATTTGGACATACATCTTCCATTTGTTGGTAGGCATTGGGATGTATGTTCAAGTTCTCCCAATCGTTAGATGAATGGTTGAAGAAGAATTGGGCGAAGAATTGGGTGTATAATTGGAGAGGATCCGAATGGGTATCTATCAACATGATATCAATCAATTAGACATAATAGTTAGGGAAAATTACATGATTAGCTACTTTGGGTTTTCATTTACAAAACTGTCCACCCTATGTTTGAGTTAATAAAAATAGACAAAAACAAGTTAAGGTTTACAAAACTGGACAAAATAGTGTCTCTCCCTCCCACACTTATTTTTTTAGACATTTTTACCCCTATCATTACCTTTTCGCCCAGGCATCCTCCGTTCCCTGCAACCCTACCCTTGTCCCAGCCACCGCCATTCTTTGCTACTAGGGGTGTAAATGAATAGCCGAAATCCGTTTCCATATCTGTGTCTGTATCTGTTTAGCACTATCCGATTCCATCCGAAAACTAAACCAATGCGGATACGGATAGGTTATAGCTAACCGAAAAGCTATATTTACATGTAAACGGATAAAATATTTGATACGTATCTGTTTAGCACTATCCAAATCCGTCCGATAGTTAATCGAATGTGGATACGGATATAGCACTATCCGAGCTGAATCCGATCTGTTTACAGCCCTATCTGCTACCCCAAGTAACAAAGGAAAAAAAAAGGAGATTTTTTCTGAGGGGAACTGTCGAGGAAGGAAGGAGAGTCACTGTTTTGTCTAGTTTTGTAAAACTAAACTTATTTTTGTTTATTTTTGTTAACTCAAACATAAGGTGGGTAATTTTGTAAATAAAAACTCAAAAATAGCTAATCATGTAATTTTCCCAAGATAAAGATGTAAACACGTGTCGTGATATAAGCTCACGACCACTTTTTATTAAGATACTTGTGCTCCACACTTTAGATTTCTCCTTTACGGTTATTAATGTTAGAATTAAAAAAGGCTTAAAAATAGCATAATACAGAAGAGCTGAACTGTCATCGTCCCTGTCCCAGCATACTGACGGGGCACATTTCCTGTTTTTAGAGGAATTTATTTGTTTACACCTCCGATTTGCGCGCACTCTCGCACCTTCCCTCTTCCTCTCTCTCGCGAACTAAACCCTAACAAATCTCTCTCTCTTCTTCTGGATGTTTTCTTCTTGGTCGGATTGATCTCCTTGTCTGCAAGAGGATTAAGGGACCAAGGGGATCAACAATGCTGCCGTATCAGACCATACAAGAAGCGGAGGTAGCTTTCGCCAGAGAGCTGACATTCGCCGAGAAGCTATGGTTCAATTACTCAGCCAAGAAGTCGGATTACTTCCTCTACTGTCACAACATTCTCTTCTTGTTCTGCATCTTCTCTTTGGCTCCTCTGCCATTGGTCTTCATGGAACTGAAGCGATCTAAGAAAATCGACAAGTTCAAGATTCAGCCCAAAGTGAGGCTCTCTTCCTCTGAGACGTTTAGATGTTACAAAGAAGTCATGCGGATGTTCATACTCATCGTCGGTCCTCTGCAACTAGTCTCTTACCCCACTGTCAAGGTGCTGCATTTGTCGTTTTGTCTCTGAATTGAGCGTTCGGCGTTCCTAAGTTGACAATTGACATCAGGTGCTGCTTTTATTTAAATTTAGTTCTTTCGTTATTGTTTTTGTTATTGCAGCTAGTTGGAATCAGGGCAGGTTTGCCGCTGCCATCGGGTTGGGAAATTGTTATGCAGTTGGTGGTGTATTTTCTTATTGAGGATTATGGGAATTACTGGATCCATCGGTTGCTACACAATAAATGGGGGTACGAGAAAATTCACCGCGTCCACCACGAGTATACTGCTCCGATTGGTTTCGCTGCTCCTTACGCTCATTGGGCTGAGATTTTGATCCTTGGAATTCCGTCTTTTGTTGGCCCGGCATTGGTTCCTGGACATATTATTACATTTTGGCTGTGGATTGCTCTGCGACAGATGGAGGCTATTGAAACGCACTGCGGGTACTGTTTCCATCTTTTCTCTTTATTTTCATATGAATTATACTTCAGGAAATGATTTAGATAGTGGGGTTTAGCTCGTGTGCTAAATTTAGTTTTTATGCACAAATGTTGTAAGGGGTGTGGAATCTGAAGGATCCTCAAATTAATAAGAAGGAATTCTTATACAGGTCGTGTGGCAGCCATCTTAGAGGACTTCTGTCCTAAAATATCGCTCATAATCAAGAAAATCCTTCCTGATCTCAATTTGAACAGCAGTAGTAACATGACATTTGGGGGGGGGGGGGGACGCAAGGCTTCAATATAGACGGAAACGGTTGAGGAAAAGAATCCAAACAGCGGCAGAGATATCCTTCTTTTAAGGCCCCCAGAGGTATCCTTTAGGAAATGCTCAATGAACCTAGTTAAAGTCAGCACATGTCAGAGTTAAGGAAAATCTAGTGTAGTCTCATGGAGTGCTATCATCTATGAGATTGTTGGTTCTCATACCATACCTCTAATTACAGCTTGGTCCTTTTCCTTATCCAACATATTAGGTTGTGCCACCCCATGGTCAATGACTATCCCCTTACCAGATTGAAATTTCACTATATATATTTTTATATTGATCAGCATATTCCTTTAAAGCTTAAAGGAAAATTTTATAGGACTTTCATAAGAGCGGCTATGATGTATGGTGCAAAATGTTGGGTCAGTTAAGAAGCACCTATAAATAAATTAATTGTAGCGTAGATGAGGATGTTGAGATGGCTGTGTGGCAAAACTAATGTAAGACTGCAAACTAGGGTTTACAGTCCCAATAATAACCTTCAAACTCCAGTAAACTCAGTGAGAACACTTAGACTTTAGGTAGGGAAGTAAATAGAAAAATCAGAGAAAAAATTTCAATGGCCAGAGACAACAGAAGTAGGTTTTCAAAATTAGAAAGTACAGATTGGTGTGTAGAAACCAAACCAGCAATGGGAAGAGATCCAAACTTGGATCGAGTGGAGCAGGGACAGAGAGGAATCTCTGCTGAAAATTTCAGCCAATTTCAATGGCTAACTTGTGAGTTGCGAAGGTGTTCCTAAATTAGAAGGTTAGGGTCTGCAGGCCAAACCAGTGAGAAACTGGACTTCAAGTCAGGGATCAAATGTAGCCTTTGATGGTGTGATTCAGCCTTCCAAATATCAATTGATTTCAGTGGCTGGTTAGGGAGATATCCCAGTCTAAAATCTGCAGCAAAACCTGGGCAGATCAGCAGAGCCGCAGGGTATTCAAAGACTCCCTTCAAATTGATGCAACAGCAATAGATCTAGACTTGATTCTGATCTTCCAGAGGTCTTCAGAGCACTTGCAGAAATCTTAGAATGACAGCAGAAGTAAGGGAAATCGAGCAGGGAAGGGAGGAGGAGAAAGGAGATAGAAGAAGAAAGGGATAGGGGGATGGGCTATATCAGCCCTGGGTCTCTCACCCTGGGCTATTTCATTCATTAATTCTCTGTCAATCAATTGCAATAGCTGCCTTTCTATAGACAGAGGCTAGGCTACAAATATAGAAAGTAAAACTTAGCAACTGTTTGGAAAATAGAAACTAATGAAAATAGTAACTAATGGAAATAGAGACTACTAAAGGCTTCATAACCAAGCCTTCTAAACATGCAAAGACGAGCAAATTAGAAACTTAAGGAAATGGAAACTTAAGCCTACTTTCTAAATATGAAATAGAAACTGAACTATAGCAGCATTAGGAGAGAAGCTTTCTCCACTTGATGGGCCCACAAGATCTTCTAAAAAGCATCCCCATACAAGGCAAATATGGGCTGTGACACTGTTCACATGAACAGTGTTTTGGCCTCTTTTTCTTGGCCCTTCTAGAAGACCTGCTGGGCTGGCTCAATCTGGTCCATCCAAAGCTGGTTCGATGGGCCTTGGTTCTTCTTCTTCTTCTTCTTCTTCTTCTGGTCAGTCGTGGGAGCTACATCAAAAACTGGGAAGGACAAAGTAAGGAACGACCACATTAGAGCTGAGTTGGGAGTAGCTCTGATACATGATAAGCTACGTGAGAGTCGTTTGAGGTGGCATGACCATGTTCAGCTTCCCTTTGACTCCGATCTCCTCTTTCCTGCTCCACACAGATCAGGTTTGGAGGGTGAAGTCAACTTAGTTGTCAAGGCGACCCAAAGCGGTGGAGGGGTGGGTGCCTAAGTGTTATTTTTTATTTCCCCACTTTTTTAACTTTATTTAGTATCTTACAATATATACCTTATATCATCAAAAATCAACATTAAGCCTCATCAATTCATCAAAAATCAACATTAAGTCACATCAAGTCATCAAAAATCAATATTAAGCCACATCAAGTCATCAAATCAATATAGAACTAGAAGACAATAGAACTGAAGAAGCAAGTTATTGGAAGTTTGAATCAATCAAAACGTACAGTTTATTTATACTATTCTTGGAATTGGTCATTGTCATGGTATACCTAGTCTCACATTTGGTTTATATTGTACTTAGAAAATATGATCTTATGTATAAGTAATTAAACAACTCTCGATTTAGCGAAATGTTCTTGTTCTCTAAGAAGTTTGACTGGTCAAATGATTTTATTTTTAATGAGACCTTTTGTATTAGATGCATAAAACCAACTTTCCAACAAATCCAAGATTGATTATCTGATTTATATTGAAGGAGTTATGTTCCGGTCAAACCTTATTTGGTGTTCTCAAATACTGTCAAAAGCACTCTGAATGAAAATATATATTTTTTTATATCAAAACAAATGCATATTTTATAGCTCTTTTGGTTTTTAGCAATTATTACCATATTAAGATTTAGGAAATTTTTAGATTTGAGAAAAACCCCAGCATTAGAAAGTTGAAAATTTTACCTACCGCAGAAAATGCAGTTTTTGTTCTTGAACTGGGGGTTGACTTTTATCCTTTTGGAATTTGATTTTTAACTATTTTTATTGGATTCAAATAGGGGGTATTTGCTTATTTATTAATAATATCTTAAGTAAATGAAAGTTATTTCATTTACTTAAAAGATATTTGGCATAAAATAAGGGGCAAGGCGTTCGATGACACTAAGGCGGCATCCGCCTAGACCCCAAAAATCTGCCTGAACGCCGAGGCGGTGCCTTGACAACTATGTCCACCGGGCAAACAGGTTTCACAGGTTAGGAGGCTGTCTTTGGGCTCTCATTTCATGTAACACAAAGGAAAGCGAGGCCTTGGGATGCTCCAGTACTGGGGGGGGTTGATTTGATTCAAATTGAAGAAACTAAAAGAGCTGGGGCAAGCCTAAAATAACCCTAGGAGAAGTGGTGAGGAAAGACATGCATAGCTTAGGCCTTGTATCGTGTATGACTTTGAATAGAGCTGATTGGAGAGCAAGGATCCATGTAGCTCCATTTAGTTGGGATAACCTCATTTTCGAACAACAGTAGTAAAGCAACCCTTTTTTGGTTGGTGTAGAGAGGCACAAACTGATGTTGAACTAATCAAGGCTCACTACAGATGGAGAAAGTCGGGAAAATGAGTCCAAACTAGCCCAGAGGTATCCTGTAGGAATCCTCAATGAAACTAGTTTGGATAGGCACATGGCAGAGTTATGAATAATGTTGTCTCCTAGAGGGCTATCATCTATGAGTTTGTCGGTTCTTATACCTAACTACAGCTGGTCATTTTCCGTGTCCCACATATTAGGTTTTGCGACATCATGATCAGTTGCACCCCTTTTTCTGCATTGAAATTTCAATACTTTTTAAATTATTTTTATATTATCTTTACTCATTTTTTAACTTACATTCATCATATTAATATATATTTTTCTCATTTTTGAACTTGCGTTTATCATATTAATTTCTTATCTAACTTCCTAAGTTCATTCTTTGGGAAACTCTTTTTAGATGATTCCGGTGCATTCTTTCAACCTCACTAATTTGGTGTTCTCAATGGGGATCTTGTAAAGGCAGTTCCCACACTTGCAATCACTCTTTGGGAAGAAAAGAAAAATATGGAAAATACTTTTAACTTATTCAAATACGGAATTTCAACTGCTGAATTATATAATGTAATACTGAATCAAACAATGCAGGTTTTTACTGGAATTGCACCAAACTTCTCTTGTGAAGTAGAAGAGAAGTCATCTACCCTCTTAAATCCCAAAGAAGTGATTGCAGTTTTCACCCTGTTGTAAGAAAACACATGGGCTAACTTTTACCCCAATAATCAAACAAGACGTGTTACTGCAAAGAATAAAAGAGAATCTTTCTGATGAAGTGTTCGGAAAACCTGAACTTGCTTTAGTTTTATTCTTAGGAAGTATCTTATTGCAGATCTGGCCCTTTTGTCTTGATCATGAAGTTGTTTCAAAGGGGTTTCTGCTGTACCAAGTGTGGAGCTTGGGGTTCACAAGAGACAAAACATGTTTTATATGTACCAACTAAAACAGAAAGGTGTTGTGACAAGCAGAGTAATTAGCTACTTGTCATAGGCAACCAACCTGGTTGTCCACTGATCCTGAGTGGATTGGGTTATCTTCAAGTTGGATACTGAGTTCTAATAAACTAGTTGTACTTACACAGCTAAAGATGGTATCTATTTAGAAAGAAAGTCATGATAACTACTGGTTTCAAACTCTAGCACCCAAATAAAGGAGTTGATCTTTCATGTGGCCCATGTGGAAGCTTCTCTAGGACTTGGGCCGCATGTTACTGCATAAAGTAGAATGGGATGGTAGCAAACATCCTTCCAGGTGTGAGTTATTTATTTTGTCCATTATTGGAGCAAAGGTTTTTTTTTTCATTGGTTTAATATTTTGTCTGAGTTCAGATGTGAATCTAGTCAGTTTCAGAAATTTTCTGCTATAATTTTTAGAGGAATTGATTTTTTTTTTAACTTCAAAATTGAGTGTAAGTACTATTTTAATCACATTTATTTTGATCAATTTTTCATGATTCAAAATCTATAGGGGAAATGTTCTCTGCACTGGGGGGCACAGGATGCGCTCAGACACATGGGGGGGGGGGGGGGAGCGAAATGACCACCCTGTCCCCCTGAATGGCCGAAATGACCAATGCACCCCGCCCCATGAGTCTAGGTGCAGCCTGCGCCACCATGCGTTCCCGGGTAGAGAACAGCACCCCTTATCTATAACATATTTTTAGCACCCTTTGAAAGGCTATTCAGTTAAGCTATTCAATTAACTTTACAAGGAGACTAAGATCTCACATCTGAGTTGACTTATGATGATGCATGGAATAGAGTGCTATCACAGTTGAGGATTAATCTCAACTTGTGAATTATGGATGACTTTCAATGTCTAAAGAGTGACTCCTTAGAAATTTGGCTATTAAATTATAAAGAGACTCAAAAATTCTATAGTATGATTAGCCACCCTATGTGTAATTCCATAGATTCTTTGTGTTCTTCTTCTCTGCTTCTGCGACTCACAACTTCAAGAGTGATTGCTCAGAAACTCTAATCTATGCTAAGCCACTGACATGTAATACCTTTCTTCTTCTCTGCTTTGATGTAACCTTTTGCAATTACATGCTGTTCTCCGTAATTCCCTCTAGGCCCCAATTTTCAAAACATTACTCAATTCCGTGGTATTTTGGTTCCATACCGAAATCATGTCTGCATTCAGTCGATGACCTAATTCACTTCTTTTTTCAGGCAATCTATCCTCCCTTTTGGAGACTTATAACTTACATGGTGGGCTCTGACTAATACTGTCAATGACCTTTGTTGCAAAGCCATGTCAAATGGCTTAGTTTTATCATCTAGTGGTGGTACCCCTAATATCTTTTGGATGAGGGAATTACAAATTATCTGCCATCCTAATTGCAGCTACAGATCTTCCATCATTGTACTCCATAAAGTGCAGAAAGTCCATTGCTGTCTCTCAAAATCTTTCCAAACCACAAAAAAAATCTAGGATATGAAAAGTTCTGATTCAGATTTTATATCAATAAATCCCTCTGCTCATTGACAATTCGACTCCCAACCACCCTTTTTATTGGAGGATGTTTACTTAAGGAGATGACGGTTAAAGAACTCTTTTTTTTTTTTTTTACTATTATATGGTTTCGGATGATTTTAGAATTTTTGGAAAAATTAACTCTTAATGGACATCTTGTTTTCATCATAAATCCCCCCCCCCCCAAGTGCTTAATGTTATGTATGTCCCTTTAGAGATAGTGGGTATCAAATGCTTGTGATTCATTCTTACTAGTAGAATATTCAGTTCAAGTTAAGAATATGTCCACCAATAAACTTTTCTACTGTACCCTTCATCTGGAACAATATTTTAATTTCAAGTAAATTATGGGTAGTATGAGTATCCATCACTTCGGAATAAAAATAGGCAAAAGTTTTCCTTCATCCGTAGGAAAGGAAGAATTCCTTCACCATGGGTGAAATGACCTCGTGATTGGACTTTAAGATCATCATTATATTCCCACCCCCTATTGACGAAGTCGAAACTACCCTCCCCTATGGCCATCTGATGGTACCAGTGCCCATGGTGAGGGAATTCTTCCTTCACCATGGCCCATGTGTGAAAGGAAACTCGGTCCTAAAAAATATCCTTTCCTTGGATTTCCTTTGACAAATGACAACCAACCGTTGAAGTCTTAGATTATGAATTTGGTTCAATATGTCTGACTTGCTTAGAACCAAAATATCAATCTGCAGGTATATAGTTATCAGAAATTCTGAGTTCTTTAGCATTTCCACTCTTCAAAGCTTTAGTAGTGAACTTGGAGTCCCGTCCTTATCTTCCAACTGCAATTCCCTCCAATCTTCAAAGCCTTAGTTTGAACTCTAAATAATGGTGGAATTGCTTCATCGTAATGGGAGCTTACACCTCCATTCTATAATCATCATTGTGAGTACTTTGTTCATAGGCGATCTAGTTGGTGCTTAGTCTGTCAACTCTATCTCAACAAAGGAAGAACCATTCGTCAGTGACGGAATGAAACTCGTGTGAATCGTACGTGGATTGGGGCGATGACACCGAAAAGGCGATATCAGGCACCTCCAGCGGCCTGATTTTCACACGTTTTGAGACCTTTAAGCTACTCTTTTCGTTGCCAACCTATTTCATATCGTCCTTCCTCTTCTGCAATCAGAATGGTAAGCTTAAGCTAAAATAGTGTGTATTTTCAATCGTAATACCGCTATCAGCCTTTACTGGCTAGACTGAGGAGAGGAGGAAAAGGGAGGAACAGAAGACTGGCACTTTTAGGCACTCCTACATTCAAGCTAAACTAAACCGATTCAAATCTCTTTTGCATTCAGAAAGAGGACTCTCATACAAGACGCATTGCCCTTTTTTTCTCTCTCCCATGTGTCATTTGTGAAAGAATTTTCTTTCCTTTTAGTTCACTAAGAGGGAGTTCGTATCAGTACTTCGCAGGGAGGGTGAAAAAACCCTCTTCTAGCCGTTTAAATAGGGCAAGTAGCTATAATGGGTATCCTACTGTCTTGGCTCTCAAATCCCAATGATTGAAATACAGCATAGTGGTTACTCCCACTCGATCTTTTTTAGTAGCCTACACGTTGTGTAATACGCTCCAGGTTGTTTTGTCAAAAGTACATTTTTAGAAAGGCATGATATGCAGCTACATTGCAATATATATATTTATATATTTCTTTCATATTAACAATATCAAGAATTTCATAATCCCACCTTTGCCTTAATTCCCATGAGAGTAGTTTCCTATCTTATATCTTTAAAGTCTTATGTGATCAGTATGCTAGTCAGCCCATTGACTGATGAGTATTAATTAGCTCCTTATTAATGGATTATTAATTGCTTTGTTTCAAAATTTTGAAAATTCCAACTCCTTTTAGGACATTAGTACTGCATTACATACTTCCGTGAGAAAAATTGCTTAATAATTATTGTGGTAAGTACTATAATTATTTACAATCTGTTAGTTCTTTTCCCCAAAAAGATGTGATTGCTGTGAAATAGTTATCCATAAGTAAAATTAAGAAATACATGTGTAGCTTATTTGTTGACATCAGTGGGTGGATCCTAGGTGGACAGGATTGAACTGACTGACCTTTTCCAGTTCTGTGTCCAGGTCAGGTTTTAAGAATTTTTTTTTTGGTGAAATCGTATCCGGTTTCAAAACATTGGGTATGAGAGAATGTACACCAGAATCATCCAGACATAAAAAAACATATCGGTGGTCAAGATTTTATTACTTCTAAATTGCTTTTCACCTGCCTCTTTTATTTATCTTTCTTTTTTGTTTAATAACTGCTTTACAATGTCTTGTCTTTCACCAAGAAATAAATGAGGATTTGAATGTGATTAACCTGGCTCTCAATGCAGGTATGACTTTCCTTGGAGTCTCACAAAGTATATCCCCTTCTATGGAGGTGCCGAGTACCATGATTACCATCACTATGTCGGGGGCCAAAGCCAAAGCAACTTTGCTTCAGTGTTCACCTACTGCGACTACATTTACGGAACTGATAAGGTTAGTCGATAAGAATCCTTCAGTCTTTGCCGTTTCTATTTTTTTTTGTTTTTTGGGAGGGGGGTGGGTGTTGGGTCATAGATCATTCTTAGCCCTTATTGTGAGTTGTATTGCACGTGGTGTCAATAATTAATTCTTCTTTAATTTCTCCTTACCAGGGCTACCGGTTTCAGAAGAAGCACCTCGCACAGGTAAAGCTGCACCCTTCTTGTGCATCTTTCTCAATCAAATATTTGTCTGTGTGCCTGTGGTTTTCCATGTTGCATGTGGAAGGGTCTTCAGGAGTGCAATTCTGTGTATGCAAGGAAAATGAAATAGAAGTATACTTTGGATCTCTCCACCCTTCTGTTGTTAATATGTGAAGGTTGAAGACCCCTTTAAGTCGAAAATCGAAATGCTTTTCATGAAAGATCTGCTTGGTGAAAAGGCTGACTGATTGGCTGATAAAATAACCATTTGCCTCTGATAAAAAAGAGGTGTAGATGATGGTTTACTAATTTGATTAGCACATTTACCAATCAGGTTAACTTTTTCAATAAGATGTCAACCAGAGAAGAAACTTACTCATGGTGGGTCCAACCTTCACTCAATTTTGGTGTAAGGAGGGTGGGCAGGACTGTTTCTATCAATATGATGCGTCACATATTGCATTTCAAAGTTGTAACATTTGGTTTTGCCTCAGCCATGCTGCATCACTGAGGGTTTTATTGCTTGGGCTGTTCTAACCATTCATTGTTAATCATGATTAGTTCAAGGAGAAATGGAGAAACGACACACAACAAGAATACAAATTGGAGTAGGTGTGGAACTTCAGTGCTCACTGCTTTCTGTTTCTCATTGGAGCATGAATTTTCTACATCAGTTTTCCAAGTTGATATCATCCCATATCTGACGAGGTCAAAGCATTGTCCACTATTATTAGTGATTTAAAAAAGTTCTAAATTTTTTAGTGGTGCGGGCAGGGTGATTAACTGTTGTTACTTCATTGTTGTGACATTGTCTAGGGAAAGTTCTTTGCAATTTCAGAGTTAAAATCATGTTTCAGTACCCAAACTTTGTAAGATTGATATAATTGAAATTAAACAATTAAAAATGTATTGGGATCATGACTCGGTTACAGTAATCTTGGTGTCAATTGTCAAAGCATTATATTATTATTGGTCTTGATGGTTTAGTGAAGCCCACAACAACAGGTTCTTTTTTCCAATTGTAAGGCTGAAATGCCAGCGTTACATCGCCTATCTATTGGGGGGCTCCTCTTGGATTTTCCCCATTTAGTTGTAATAAGGCTGAGTTGTTGTCGTTGTTGCAGTGCTCAATCTCATCCGCACCAGCTGCAGACATCATCATCATCATCCTGTGGAGCATTTTTTCTTTTGGTGTGTGTTCCCCCAAAAAACATAAATGAGAAAGAGAGAAAAAGACATATCAATTCATCATTATTTTTATCTTATTATGTTTACATATATATTTTTTATTCATTTCTTGTGTTCTAAACATAGCCTAAGTAAACATACAAAGTTTAGGTTGCCACTTCATTTGTAATTTTAAAATTAAGGGTTGAGAGGGGTTTCGAGTCAGTTTTATCACCTCCACTCAAAACAACAATAAGTTCTATGATTGTATGAAGTTTAAGATTGTATTAAGAACATGAGAGTGATCACTTTAAAAGGACGGAAGAACCCTCTTCCCGGGAAAAGTTCCCAATGGAAGAAAAAAAAAATGAGAGGAAAAATCATAGAAAAGCATAGAGACATTTCAAGTTTGCAACCTCTTTACGGTTTGACTTGGCATGGAAATTTTGTAAGAACTATGAACATTAAAGAGAATGGAAAAAGGACTCTATCCGGAGCATTGCTCTTGTTCCCAGACATAGGATGGGACATAATGATCGTCCTGATCCCATGAAAAGGTTGAAATCGCACTCCTGTTGATGCTTTCTGCATGCGTTTGTATTGGCGCAGGACTATGCTTCTAATCAGAAAACCCTTTCCTGATAAATAATGATGAAATTGGGTTTGCTAAAGATCTAGATACTCAGATTGTATTAAAGTATAGGAAAATGATATATACATATTTGTTGGTAGTATACACATCCTCTCCACCCTCACCATGTAGGTCTCCTCTTTATACAAATCAATGAAGATGTATCTCAATTTTTTCATTGACTCATTCTCTTTATCTTTTGTTCTTTCGACCTGCCTCTGAAGAGCGCCACGTTTTTATCTATGAAAAGCCTAACTGAATTTATATTTGATAATTTAATTAAAATTAAATTAATTGTTGAATATTGCATATCAACTGCCCGTCTAGCTCAGTTGGTAGAGCGCAAGGCTCTTAACCTTGTGGTCGTGGGTTCGAGCCCCACGGTGGGCGTAAATTTTTTTCCCCGAAACAGTGATAGGGTAAGATGCTTGCTTGCCTCTGGTCGGTCCAAGACTCCAAGGTGCTTTGGCTGCGGAAAGTTCAGTTCTGTAGTAGTTAGTAGAATGATTAAAAGTTTTGGATGCTCTCTACTCTCTGCAATTCCTCCGGAAGAAGAATAACTGAAAAGTTGTTTAGAGGAGGACGGAGGACTATTCCACTTCAAGGACTGCTACAATTGGATCTTGCGAAGTGAATCATCTGATCTGGATTTCAGAACAGCTGCTAATGTTTAATGGAGGTTGGGAGATGCCACTGCAAACTGTTTATGGATATTCTCCCCGATGAAGCAGCGAGAGATTTGAAGAGAGAAGCCTGGTTTTACAGGAACAAGAACACATAATCAGAATGGGGGCTTTAGTGCATTCCAGAACGAGGACCATTCTTGGACCCATTCTAAGAATTTAAAACAGGAACATGTATGTACCAAACAGTGTTTCTCTCATTCTAGACCTAGAATGCGTTTTAAGAATGCATACTAAATACAGCCTAAAAAAGATATATGAGCGGATCAAGTCTAGAACGAAGAATGAGCCTCTATGCATTCGAAGCCCGTTCTTATGTCCCGTCCCTTCTGGAATTCAGAACGAGAATGTGTACCAAGCACTGCTTATGTTATGTTGCTCACAAAGTCACAATGCGTTTTAAATCCATAATCTATTCTAAGAATGCATATCAAACACAACCTTAATCGTTTGGTAAATTACTTAATCCGTTATTAACAGTATGAAGTATGCTCATTAGGGATGGCAAGGGTTAGAGTGGGTTTTTTACCTGCCCCAAACGAAACACGTGTGATATGATCCTTGATCCTTGATCCTTGTTGAGTCAGGGTCGAGTGTGCTTTTTGAAAAGCTCAAGATATGCATCCTGATTATATTGTAAATTTAGGGTTCCAAGCATGTTTTGGAGGCGACAATAGTATGATATTGCTAGAGCTGTCAATTTCTAGTCTGAACCAAATCTTTAAAGGTTTGGTTACAATTTTAGGGTTTTATGAATCAGTAAACCCAAAAGCCAAAATTAAACCAATCAAAATTGATCAGTCTAAACTGAGTAGCGATGCCACCCAGTCCTGGAAGAGTCTTCAAAGAGACTGCCTTAATTGATTTCCAATGATCTCATGTTTCGGTGTTATGATGTCATACTCTATTACCATTCTATGGGAAACACCTGAGTAGGGATGCCACCCAGTCTTGGAAGAGTTGCTTTACACTGTTTTCCAACTGATTCTCCTAAATGCATTCTCATTGGTCTCACGCTGGTATTGACACTACATGTTCAGACAGCGATATCTTTGCTTTTGTTTTTTTGTGGAGGGGGTTGGAGGATTGGGATCCTTTTCACTGAGTGGAGAGCCCAGTGAGTTGCCGACAAAATGTGTGCGACACAGCTTGATGACAAGGTCATTGGGTGGAATGCTCATTGGAAAAGATCCAAACATCCGATTCCGGATTAGGTCCCTCGTCCCTCCATGGGACCACACACCCCCATGGAGGGTCTAGATTTGACCCCATGTGTCCCCAAATGGGGGAACCTGATCCAAATTCCAAATATCCGGGGTTGGGGGCTAAGTGTGTTTGACACACGTTTACCATTTGGTCTCATACAAGGAGGCAAAATAGTCGAATTAAACTCTTTTTCCTGACAATAAACGAAAGGGTACAAGGTTTTATCAAAAAAATAAAAAAGAAAAGAAAGGGTACAAGGATTTTCGCCCTCCCTACGAGAGTAACCTACGAACTTGATCGGACAAGGAACTTGAGAGGAGAAAAATTCATCGATCTAACGGATATTACTTCCTAGACGCAGAAACAGAGTAAGTTAGAGTCACCTGTGAGGCCATCACTTATTTAGTAGATGGTCTCCAACTCTTTCATCCACTCATAACGAAACAGAAAGCATCTCTCTCTCTCTCTCTTATTGGTGGTTCTAAATATTTTAAAAAGTTACTCAGTGCGACCCACTCGCCTTTCAGCTTCTCTCTCCCAACCCCAAGTTCGAACTCTAAGCTGAAGTTGAGTAGCAGCAGCTAAGAGCCTCACAGTCTGAATTGGATTCAGTAAATCGGCAGCTTTCCTCGCAGTAGCAATCCTCAGAAAGTCCGCTTTCTCCACCAAAGTCTCCATCGACGAACTCAATGTTTCAAGCACTCGCTCCGCCTGTCTCCACTCCCCATCTACTAACCTCCTCCCTCGTCTTATCAGCTCTAAAAGTGGCGGCGCCGCCACCGACTCTTGCACCCGAGCAAGTTCATCCGACAGTTGCTTCTCCTCCACCCTCGTCTCCGCTCTCAGCCTATCCAAACACTGCTTTTGTTCCTCGGACAAATCCTTGACCGATTTTTCAACGAGTCGAATCAGCATTCCGGGTTTGAACCCAGCCATCCAAAGGAAGGAACGCTCGAAAGGGCTGAACCAAGTAGGAGAGAATAGGAAAAAAACGTCAGCGCTGGCTACCCTAGCTTTCTCTTCGAAGTAGTGTTGGTAATGAGAGAGAACTCGGGATATGAGTTCTCTCATCTCTTCTTCTCGTGCTGAACTATCACAGTTGCTGTTTTGAGCTGAGAGAAGCTCGTCGAGGTAGTGCTCTTGACGCACGAGCCAACCTTCATAGAAGCTCTCGAAACGGCTTACAATGTTATTGCTGTTGTTGTTGCTACTCGCATTAGTGTTGTAAGCCATGCTTCTTTGATGATCGAGAGACCATGAACGATGGTGGAGTAGCAGAATCTATTTATACACGACATTAAATGCCAAATGCGAAGGTTGCTTCATGGGGTTGGTTTTTTTTTTTTTTTGGGTTTAATTTTGTTGCTTACTAGGTTTGTTTTTCTTAATGGGTAAGAATTGGGAAACTAAGGGCAAAACACCAAGAACACCCCAAAATAACTGCTGACCACCGCCCCACGGGAGGAGACACTCTCTTCAGGTGAGGATTGAGGAGTGACGAGACACCGAAGAGAACCAGATTGGCGCCTTTCCACCAAGAAGCCGCCGGGGAAAGGACAGTTCATCGGCTTCTTTTTATTTATTTATTTTTTTTACACTTCCTGCGACGTGGAAGGCGAAGGTGTGATGAGTCAGGTTGTCGTTCTCTCCAGCTGTTGCGAAGTTTGTCGGTTTTTGCAACGTAGACGGAACTCATTGAGGCGGTTACACACTTATACTAATGGCGGTGTATCAGTGGGCGACTGGCTCACTGAGTCATGGCGTCGTGTCGTGGACGTGGAGCATGTACAGAAAAAATCAGTTCTAGGAGGACTGGTCTCCTAATGGTTCCACAAAAGCTCAGTTTTAAAGCGGTTGGAATAGTTACCACGCCACCAAACCAGCGATTCTTGGCAGATATTGGATCGGTGGAATCTGCTGATGGCCACCAATCCTGATTCTGGGCAGATTTCGTATCGATGGATGGTAAAAACGGAGGGTACTTTTTTTTTTTTTTTGTTAATTGAAAAGATAGGGATAAATCTATTAGATATAGGGTGATTTGGGTCGAGACTGATCCCATATATGATATTGATTCCTAAAACCGTGAAGAGGAGCGATGAAATAGTTTTATACATAGGGGGTAGAAAGGTTATATCATGTGGGGAGGAGGAGGAAGGAGGAGACATAGCGAAATGGTGCTAGTGTATTTTCTTCCATTGGCTCAAGGGTAGAGAGGTATTTTCATGTGAGGAAAAGAAAGAGAGAGAGAGAGAGAGAGGGTGCCAATGTATTCTCTTTCATTGGTTCAGAGAACCTTTACCCTTAAAAGTTTTTAAGGAAGAGGGTTTCCATGATGTTAGTGTGGGAGAATCACCTTCGTCAAACCAATGACAATATAGAGAATAGCATTGTCCACATGAGATCCACATGGTCGAAGTACGAAAGAAAAAATAATACAAACCAAATGTGAAATGGTGATACTATATATACTATTATCATTGGTAATTTTTTCTAAATTTTAATAGACAAAGTTTTCTTCCATCCACAAAGTTGGATTCACCAACCCATCTAGGGTCATTATTACTTTGACCCTTGTAGAAGTCGATAAATGCCCTCCCTCATACTCATTCCAAGACACATAAACCATGAGTAGATCTAGGATTCTTCATTCATGTCGGATGTAGGGAAATTGTCTATAATTTTAAATATATAATAGAGAAAAAGAATCCTGAAAGATAGTGTCACCATGTCGCTACACAGATGGGCACAAAATAACCGTCCCACCTCATGAAAGATAAAAATTTCACTCCTATTAATGTTTCTGCACATTTTCCCATTAACCCTTGCATTCGTACACGCATCTCAACCTTAATGAGAACACCCTCTCCCAATATAATAAAAGAGTAAATAAAAAATGAATATGAATGTTAATTTTTTTAAAGTAATAGTCATAAGGATTGACATCATTGTCATGAACCAGTGTGCATTAAAAAACAAAAAAATAAAAATAAATTCTTATGTCGGAATCGGACATAGTGATACTTAAGGCTTAAGCCTGTAAGGTATGGTATTGATTTTAATAAATGGTGGCGTTTGCGGTGCAGCACACATTCACACTGGTCTTGACTTAAAATAAATCATGTCTCAAAAAGGAGGATACGTTTTTGTCTACTTTCTGGCTAAATGGGGGGCATCAGGTGGTTAGTGGTTGACGTGGCTCATCAGGTGGATTAGTCATTGACGTGGCCGACATGTATGCCAGTGCTGACTACCCATTTAGAAACAGCCACGTTAGATTTCCCCAGCTTGAGGGTCAGTACCATTAACCGACTCGCCATTTGTTTTATTGATCAACCAAGGTCACGATTTGTTTTTTTGAAACTAGAGGTGTCCAGTCTATGACTGATTAATTCCCCCAGGGCTTGTGTAAGACCCTATAATACACACAAACAGGAATATAATGGGACCACCATATTCATCAAGGAGTTTCTTCTTAGACGCGTACCCTTGTGTCTAGGGATAGAGGTACATGCACTGTACAATCAGGTGGTGTTTTTTATCTCCTAAAATCAAAATCCATAAAAATTGATTCCATATTGTGGTTTTTGATAAGAGGTTCTTTATGACAGCCTCTCCAGTGCCATATTGGGAAACAGCTTATCCTCGGGTAAAACTACGTAAATTATGACCCTCTTCAAATCCTACATTAGCTGGAGCTTGGTGCAGACTTGCAGTTTGTGGTGTTTATGTAACATTCACGTATTAAATAAGGGAGTTGGGTCAACGAATGTTTTTCCTGTCAGGTTCTCATCCGATTGTCCGATTCCTCTCATAGAGGGTGGAAATGACAACTTAACCACACCTGGACAGTGTGTTCAGGCAAGGGATTAGGTCGTCATTTCCACCCCCTATGAGAGGAACCAGACAACTGTACCGGATAGGAAACCTGAGAGGATAATGATCCTAGGTCAACAGGGGTGGGATTTTTCATTTAACAACACTACAAGAGACGCGATCATTCCCAGATAATTTTGCCTTCTTCCTTTGATTGGACACAGACGCTTGGTCATATGCAGCTTGTGTCCAGACAAAGCCCCTCTAAAATGACCAACCTACTCCTAACAAAATGAAAAATCCCCCTATCGATGCCCTTGCACATTCTCTCATTGGCCCTGCTCTGGTCCAAGGTCCACGCAGCCTTGCAGCGACCCCTTGCCCTATAATTAATTAGATCGGTATAGCTAGTAAGTAGTATAGATTTTAGACAAACCAATTAATTATTTAGTTAAAACTGAAAGTATTGGTGATTATGAGAGGGAGAAGTGAGCAGAAGAGAACATCTCATCAAAAGGATTCAATCCAATCTGTTAACCTTTTCTATTTATAAAAATAGTTATCAGGAATGACTCTACGGTCTACAGAGCTCCCTTATTTTAAGGTAGATGGGAATGAAGCCCCAATCCGGAAAGAGTACACACGCAAGCACTTTTAAGGTTTACTAATATTACTAAATCCACATTACGAACTAATTAACACAAATATTGATGCATGTGCTTAATGGAGAGGACACGGACATTAAGGAGAAGGTTCATGGATTGTTCCGGCCAGCACCGCCACTGCCACCACCACCACCGGCGCCGCCTTTGTTCTTACTAGGGTCATGCGCATCGCTTGCTGATGGAGGATGGTAATCGTCTAAACTGATCCCTCTTGAGCTCATCAAGACCCTTCCCTCCACCATCACCAACTTCTTCATCTCATCGTGCCCTGCAATTACTAAAATGTTAACCAACCATCCTCTCCTTTGTGAAGAAATCTTAAGGTTCGAGAGAGAGATACCTGAGAAGGGATTATTGGAGATGAAGTTCATGTTCCGAGCAGAGGTAGTAATGAGAATGGCAAAGAAGAGGCACCACCAGCACCACCATATCCCAAGCCTAACTGCCGCCATAGCATTCTCTCTTAGTCTCTCTCCCACTGAAGCCTCAAGCGGAAGACATGGATTTGTGGGTTAGGTGCTGTGCCATTTTATAGAGACCTTACCTTACCTTTTAAGTGGACGCTTGGCATAGATACCATTCACGATTCAGACGTAAGAGTTGACAAATGTTAAAGTGGATGCCACGTCATCTATTCGTCACACAGTCTAGACTCTAGAGAGATACATGGAATTGAATGTCCCCCGTCCCTTCATGGGTCAATTGTGTTTCTATTCTTACAATACTAGCTAGATTCATGTTGTGTGGAATGAGGATTGATCTAGTGTATGGGCGTTTGATTGGACAAATTTAGTATGGGATAGGTTAAAAGGAATTGATTTAACGTGTTTCATCATCAGTTCTAAAGTTTTTGGCATATCGATCAAGTACCTATGTTTGGTATCACGGGTTCAAATCACAAAAAATGCTACATGGGAGAGGGCTATCTGGAGTAGAGTGAAAACCATCAAGAAATGGTCACCAATTGCTAGGCAAAAACCCAGTAGTGCAGTGGAACCCCTTGGAAGGGGCTACTTATCGTTAGAGTGAGAGCCACCGAGAACGTCGGCTGCAGAAGCATGATGGTCTGTTATACGCCTAATGAGCAGATTGGACCAGCCTAATATGAGATAGATTAAAGGACTTGATTTAACAACACATTCCATCAACTCTGGAACTTTTGACATAACGATCAAGTATATAACAATGAGTTGGGCTCATGTTCACGTACATGAGCGTACGAGAATGACTCACATCCGTTCAGATGGAATCCACCCCATGTAAGTCCCACAGGAGAGATTCCATCGAAACAATTGTGAACCGTTCTCGTACGTGAACCTGACTCCCTAACAATTCACTACTTCCACTCTCCAACCATTTTTTCAATGAAACCATCTTTAATGCAGTAAAAATACTGTAGAGGTGCTTGATGATGATGATGATGACTGGTAATGTATGAGTAGTAATTTGTCTTCCACTTGCATTTATTAACCGACTGCCCTACATCATCTTCCAAGTCATGAGGAAAATGGAAGATGGTGGGAATAGCCTCACATCACTTAACTCTAAGATTTTGGATATATCTATATTTATTCTTGGATAATATTCGTTTGAAAATTTAAGTTTTTGCTTTCTACTTTAAGGGTCTGGGCTGCATCACAGCAGGCTGCGTTTAGGTATATGGGCCTGTCACTCAGGAGCGTAGAATGGTCATTGCGTCGACCCCTATGTGCCTACAGCACAGAGAACAGCGCTCCCTACTTTAAATATTGTAGATTTTTTTTTTGGATTGAAATATCGTAGATTCACTTTGTCATATTTCAACTAAACATAGACTTTGGGTGCCTGTTATCCAACTTCTTTAATAGTTTTCATTGGGAGTAAGCTGTCTGGATCCCCTCTCCTATAGATAACCAATCCACCCCATACCCGCACGGAGAGAAACCTGATCCAATGGGTCAGAGTTGAAAGAATTGGTTAGCTTTCCATTGTAGTAGAGAATGGAAATCCATCAATCATATATATGCCCAATGGAGACAAGACAAAGGTGATGCACCAACACCAATCAGCTAATTCTATTATTAACTTTGACTTTCTATTTTCTTCCTCCTTTTAGGTTATCAATACATGGTTTTATTTTTCTTTCAACACAATAAGTGATTGTCTAGTAGAAGAGTTCTCTTTTTTTGTTCTTTGAATCTTGTATCTAACCCTGGAGTTGGGATTGGTTCCACACATTTAAGTGGTAGTTCACTTTACATCCAAAGTAACAAATTCATACATAAATTCTCTACTTTCATTATTAGTGACCTAATAATTTGGAACTTCAATGGATCATGTACATTTTCGCCTCTTTCTTTGGTGGCGATGGCGATGGCGATTGGAGGCGAACCCTATTTGCCTCATCGGGTCATCGTCTCGGCGGGGAAGGGGAAGATGGTGGGGTAGGGGGGGACTGGAGCAACCGGAGGGGAAGGGAGAGGGGAAATGGTTGGGAGGGAAGGGGAAGGGAGATGGGGAAGGAAGGACGGGTGCGGGAAGGGAGGAACGGGGATCGGCGAGAATGGCTGGAGGGAAAGGGGAAAAAGAGAAAACGGTCTCATGAAATGTAACGTCCCTAGAAACAAAAATAGTGTGAGTGGTGAGGTCATAGACAAGGTAGCCTTTCTGGCCATATGGGGTAACCAACAAAAATGCAACGGACGGCACGAGGGTCAAATTTGGTGCAACCCGGAGCATGGTTGTGGGCATAGCATAGGGAACTAAAAACGCAGAGATGGTCATAGTTAGGGGCATGGTGGAAAAGCAATTTATGGGGGATTTGCCATGAAGGTTAGGGGTAGGGAGGTGATTAATGAGATAAGCGGCGGTAAGGATGCATTCCCCCCAAAAACGGATAGGTAAATGAGCCTGAAAACGTAAGGTGCGGGCAACATCAAGAAGATGGCGATGCTTATGTTCAGCAACGCCATTTTGTTGAGGAGTGCCAACGCAGGAGTGTTGATGGAGGATTCCTCGTGTGGTTAAAGATTGGAGCATGGGTTGGGAAAAAAATTCCTTTCCATTGTCCGTGCGAAGATGTTTAATGGAACAATTAAATTGCATGTTAACCATCAACGAACATGAATTTGTTCTTGGCGGAGAGAGCGAGGTGCATCGCGTGATGCCATGTGGGATAGTTATCCACATCAAGGGGCGTGGAAACGAGAAGGGCACCCGGATTATCCGAATGGTGCAAGTAATAAGGAGAAGCAATATCAGTGGAAGGAGAGCTGCCGCCAGAAGGTCAGGAAACTGTTGGGTCGACGGTGGTCTTGGGATCACCCATGAGAGCTGGAAGAACACGAGCAAGAGAGAAGAGGCGCAGAGACAAGCCTAGACTGATACCATAATAAATCTGGAATTATGAGAATGAATTGAGATATTTTTAGGGAAATTATCAGTGCCACCCCCTAACGTTTACCTATATTTTAAGGCACACCCACTAACTACCATAATATCAACCGTTACCCATTTTTGAATGGTGTTAACATAATTCTTTTGACCAATATACCCTTTACACTAAGACTTCAAACAAAGTCTTGGTTGTAAATACAATTTTAAGACCATTTTACCCTTCCAATTAAAACAAGTGAACCACTCCTTCTTCCTCAATCGAACGAAATAACTCACCGCCACCGTTCAGCTCTGCAACCCCTTTGCAACCGTCGTCAAAGTGCTCTTCAACCGACGAAGCTCGCAACCGTCATCGAAGTTGTAGATTTCATAGATCCGAAATGCTCTCAGGAATTTGACTAGATATCGAATTCTCACTGGATTCTCTACTGTTAACAGATTATATGAAGGAAACAATGCTTGTAAGCCCTTCAACTCTGTAATATCCACTGATATTTCACCTGAAAACCGATTGTGAGAGAGGTCAAGAAGTACTAGACCAGATTTTTCTGTTGTTGCTGCAATTTTACTCGGTAGAAGACTAGAGATATTGTTGGAACTTAGGTCCAGAACAAGTAGCTTCTCCGACAATATGAATCTCGGCGAAATGTCATATTTCAGGCTATTGAAGGAGAGATTGAGCACCTTTAAAGCTCGCAAAGATGAAATGCAAGTGGGAATCCCTCCGACAATGGAGTTATTTGCGAGATTGAGGACTGTGAGTGAATCAACTGAAGTAGAGAAGCAAGGAATCCCTGAAACAAAAAATAAATAAATAAATAAATAATAAAAGAGCTGAAATTGTATTTGGCGGAAGTCACTAGATTTGATTTGAACTTGGGTATGGAACTCACAATAGAAGAGGATTCGGGAGGGGAGACTCTAAGGTTTTAAGTTGCCTTCAAAGGGGCTTCCTTCTCTCCAAATCTCAGACCCCAAGGAACATGCACCAAGGACTTCAAACTCTCTGATTAGGTCTGCAAGTACCACCCAGAAAGAGGACTAGAAATGAAGCTTTAAGATTAAAAGAAAAGGCAGAAGTTCTCTGTGCAGCAGCACAGGCTGCACCCAGACACATGGGCTGCCTATTCAAGGATCAAGATGATCATTTTGCCCACCCTCATGTGTCTGGGCGCAGTCTGCGGTGCTGTACAAAGAACATTTAGCCTAGAGGAAATTAGGAAGAAGGAGGGCAAGAAATAAGGAGCAACGTAAAGGGACTAAGAGAGAGAGGGAGAGACTGATAAAAACGAAACCTCGGTGGACAAGATTATTTTGTCGTCGTCTCTCTAAATCTGTTATGCTTCTATCACCAAAAAACCAAAAGCCCGAAAATGGAAACTACCCCTGGGTTTCTGCCTTCCCTTGGTTTTTTCTCAAACATAAAACAAACTTTCCTTTAAATACCCAATAAAACTCCCTCTGATTTGAAAATAAACCAAAATCCCTCTCAAAACCATCTCTCTTTCTTTATGTAAGTATTATCTGTCTCCAGATTCATTTTGGAATACAAAATTTTTAGCACCCATCTTCTTCTTCTTCTGTTCTACCCTCCTGCTGGTTTTTAGTTTGATTTTTTTGATCATTGGTCGTTGATTGATCACCATCAATGGAAACCAAGGTTGGTAACATTGATTTATGCCAACCTACCTTATAAACAGGGCCGAATCCACCCTCCCCGAGCTTGTGATCAAAGTGAAAATCTCTAGTTGCTGCAACTAGGGTTTCTAGAGAGAATTGATTTTGTTGCTCACAGGGCAAGAAATCGTTTAAAAATTTCTTTTGTCCCGATTAAATCATGGGTTATTGACTCTGTTTCTGAAACCTTCTCCCTTCAGTGACTAATCTTGATCAATTTAATCTTGTGGCTGTTTCAACTACCAGTTTGATTGATGGGATCT
>NW_025317695.1:0-38170 GCF_018873765.1 Telopea speciosissima
TGGATATTCGGGATTATGCTCAAATGGTTAATAAGGCAAAGACAATGGAGGATAGATTCAAGGAAAAAGAGAAAGAAAAGACTATAACGTCGCCTGGTTTGAACAAAAGGTCAAATAATTTTCAAACCTATGGTTGGCCAAATAAGGTTTACCGGGGAACAAGTTCAAGCCCTACTCCAACTCTGTATCGTAAGCCGAATGTAGGTCAGAATTCTTTCGCCCTACATTTACTCGACCTGCTCAAGCTACTATGAGTCAAGCGACGACAGCAGCTTCGCCAAGCCAACCAGTAGCAAGTCAAGTGAGCAAAGCCACGACACCTGGAGCTATACCTTTCAGATGCTATCTGTGCAATAAGGAAGGGCATATGGCTAGAGATTGTAAAACGCGTGGATATGGCAACAATTCACTTCATCAACCCTACGCTAGGCCATTTCAATCGTGTGACAATCGGACACAGGGAAAGGTGTACGCTTTGACCAATGAAGAAGCTGAGGCAAACCCCGACATTATGATAGGTAAGTGGTCGAAAACTATAAATTTTAGAGAAATTGGTTTATGTCATATAACTTAAATTACCTACAAACCCTAGGTACCCTGAATGTCTCAACCATACCTGCACGAGTATTACTTGACTCAGGCGTAACCCACTCTTTCGTCTCCTCAACCTTTACGAGTAAGATGGAAGATCAATCAAGAGACATTGAGCATGAGCTAGTAGTCAGCACGCCAATAGGGAGTGTCATGAGTTTGAAAGAGGTTTATGACCCTTGTCAGATCAAAATCTGTGGGAAGAGACTAACCGCACGATTGATAAAAATGGAAATAAATGATTTTGACGTGATGTCAGGCATGGATTGGTTGTCTTCTTCCCTCTCTTCTCTCTTTCTCTACTTCTTCTTTACCTAGGTTAGGTTTTACTAATTTACTTGCCCTAAACTTGGTATTCTCTCTCTTATTTTGTAGAAAATGTCTACGAGTCGGCGTACTACGAGGAAGTCAGTAGCCCAGAAGAGGCTACGGGCTGAAGTTGAGGATTCTTCCTACTCAGAGATTCCTCCTCCATCTCCTAGAGAGGATTCATCTTCAGAGGAACCTGATTTCGACCACCATCTCTTCTCTAGGTATGAGTACGCTAAGGAATGGAAGATTTTCATTTCCGTAAAAATAGTGAATGGCCGGGTGGTGCGAGTAGAGGACTTCCACCAATATGGCCTTTTTGCCAAGTTTAATGCTCTAGGTTGGGCATCGATGTTATCTCCTACCGAGCTTTGTTATCCCAACTTGGTTCGGTACTTTTACTGTAACCTGGGGCCTTCTAGTGGCCAGGAGTGTGGGGTGGAAAGTAGGGTAAAGGGAGTGAATATCCGATTGATCACTACCCTCTTGGCAGAGATCCTGGGTTTACCAGACACAGGTGATAGGGTTTATTACCAACCCCGTATGGACATTTCCGATATGTTCTCTTTGGAGACTAGGAGGACTGTGTTCAGGGCTTTGACAGGTTCAGGGGACACTCCCAAGTCTGAGACTGCTTACAAGCCCAGTGCTAGGGAAACCACTGGGCATTGTCATGCTTATCACAATCCTCATATTCCTGTGGGATTTGATCCTTGGACACTGTGGGATGTGGGAAATGACAAAAATGACCTTCCCCCACATCTGTCCATATGTGAAAATTGGTTGGAACCCTAAGTGGGCCCCGCAGGCAGCTGTGCCTTGCTGTGCTTGATCATACTGCACTGTCCTGAGTTGGACAGCAGTATGTTGTAATGTAAAATATATTATGGACCAAATCTGACTTAGAGGCAGGTGTGGCCACTCTAAATGACCAAATTGCCCCCGTGCCCTAGGAATCGGCCTATGCACCAAGACATGACCTAAGACCCAGTGTAAGGCCCAGTGTTTCCAAATGAGACCAACCAAACCTCGGGTCGACCCAGTAAGTTAGGGGTAACCCTAGGGCACCAAGTGTAGGGCCAATAACTGAATAAAACACTATTTGGTTTTTATGTTTAGAATCTGATCCCGTGCTCGAGGACAACAATCAGAGAACAACTGGAATTGAATCTGTGATTGAGTACCTAGAGCCAAGTACTGGTGAGTGAATGATACTATCGTATGTGCAAATGTAATTATGATCTGATGCCAGCTATTAATAATTGAATCTTGTCTATTATGCTATTTACATTCTTATAATCAAAGTTACTCAAATCACTGCATAATGACTGTTGTCGATCAACACTGTGAAATGAATATGATGATTGTGATTGTTAGAATAGATGTCGTACTCGGCTTGGAAGTGAGGCCTACGGTAGCCCATACTATGAATGCGGTTGACATTGCTTGACTCACACTATACCATATAGACATGGAGCTAGAGTTTCATCACCCGTGCTACGAACCCTTGCCAGTAGGGGTTAAGATGCTGGATGCCTGGGAAGCAATTATCAGGGAGTGAATAGGATCGGAACACCGAAAGGTGCAATTATTAGAACACCAAAAGGTGCATATATCAGAACACCGAAAGGTGCATAGATCTGAGAACACCTATATGGTGCATGAGGGAAGAAACGATTGTTTACCAGGATAATCACGAGGGCTGGTCGGGCTGACCTAGGAAGGGATGCTAGAGCCGAGTGGTTTTCTCCAACAACCCCATGAGTATATCACGGGAAGAGGTAACCAAGCCTACACCAGGGATACATGCATTGGGATTGTAGTAGCACAGACCGGACTTAGTTGTAATGATAGGTGGCTAATAATAAAACTGGACTTGCATATCATGTAGATCATGTGAACTGTGGATTGTGATTGCATATGCATGCATGACGGATGTTATTTGCTCACGAGCTCGGTGGGGCTCACACTCTGTTATATGTTGCTTTGTTCTTAGATGATCTTGCAAGTGGATGCCGTTGTGGCATGGCGGGCTATCTCGAGGAGGAGAGTCCTAGTGTGTATGATGATGTTGGTATGGACCCCGACGGAGGTCATACCGATTTTGCATACTTTCTCAGTGGTCGTGGATGAAGAACGTTGAGGAGTGCTTTTGATGTTTTGTGCTGGGAACTCCTTTTTGATTTGTTAGGAGGTTTCCTGTTTTGACCGTGGATCGGTTTTAGTTACTGCTTTTGTTTTCTTTCTTTCTTTCTTTTGGGGTTGGGTACCCTAACCCTGTATATAATCATGTATGTTGTATTGTGCTTATCGGCTTATGTTTTCTTTTGTTGTGGGTTGTGTGTGCTGGGAAATGTAACAAACAAGTTTTTATATGTATATATTAACACCATTTCCCGTATCGCTATGCTTCCGGTTATTTGTTTTAAATGTAGATGTTCTGCATTACTCTGATCTTACTTGTGGTTAAGATGTGGATGCTGGTTCATGAATGTAAGCACTGCTTCTAGATCCGTGGGATTTGGCAGATTGCTGTCCTGTAATTTGGGTCACCTACTGTAATCCAACAAATCCCATGGATCTAGAAGCTGTGCTTACATTCATGAACCAATATCTACATCTTAATCACAAGTAAGATCAGAGTAATGCAGAACATCTACAATTTAAACAAATAATCGGAAGCATAGCGATACGTAAAATGGTGATAATATATACATATAGAAACTTGTTTGTTACATTCCCCAGCACACACAACCGACAACAAAAGAAAACATAAGCTGATAGGCGCAGCAATACATACATGATTATATATAGGGTTAGGGCACCCAACCCCAAAAGAAGAAAGAAAGAAAAACAACTAAAATCGGTCCACGATCAAGACAGGAAACCTCCTAACACAGCAAACAGGAATTCCTAGCACAAAACATCAGAAGTACTCCTCAAAGGTCTTCATCCACGACCACCGAGAAAGTATGTAGAATCGGCATGACCTCCGTCGGGGTCCATACCAACATCGTCATAACCACCAAAACTCTCCTCCTCAAAATAGCCCGCCATGCCACAGTGGCATCCACCTGCAGGATCATCTAAGAAAAGAGCAACATATAACAGAGTGTGAGCCCCACCAAGCTCGTGAGTAAATAACATCCATCATGCATGCATATGCAACCACAATCCACAGATTCACGTGATCTACATGATATGCAAGTCCAGTTTTATTATTAGGCACCTTATCATTACAACTAAGTCAGGTCTGTGCTACTACAATCCCAATGCATGTATCCCTGGTATGGGCTTGGTTACCTCTTCCTGCGATACACTCATGGGGTTGTCAGAGAAAATCAGTCGGCTCCAGCATCCCTTCCTAGGTCAGCCCGACCAGCCCTCTGATGATTATCCTGGCAAGCAACCATTTCTTCCCTCATGCACCATATAGGTGTTCTGAATCTATGCACCTTCCAGTGTTCCGATATATGCACCTTTTGATGTTCTGATAATTGCACCTTTCGGTGTTTCAATCCTAGTCACTCCCTGATAATTGCCTCCCAGGCATCCAACACCTTAACCCCTACTGGCTAGGGTTTGTAGCACGGGTGATGAATCTCTAAAATATTGTGCACTATTCATGAAGGAAGGATTTAGGACAGCAGTGTAATTATGTCATAAACTGTTGCATCTCTGTGGGAAATGTTTCACACTAGGCTTGTAAGCATACGTATGTGATTCCATCTTGTTGTAATCCTCATCAGAAGTCCCATGCACCGGGACTTGGGCCTAAAGCCCAGAGCAAGGCCCGGAGAATTGAAAGTGATCTCAGACTGAGCACCGAGATAGACCTAGGAGCCTAGACTAACACTGAGTTATCCAAAATAGTTTTGAATAATTAAAATAACATATTATTGATTTATTACTTCAGGATTTGCTTCCCTGCTCGAGGTGCACAGCCAGGTACCGATCGGAACTGAATAAACATCTGAATCAGTAGGATCAAACCAAGGTGAGTCAAATTATACCATGAGTGTAGGTGTAACATGACTGATGGGTCATGAGAACAACAACAATATTTACTATCTTTAATTACTTTAAATTATTTTATATTCTCATTTGAATTCTGAATCTTATATGTTGAACATTGGAAATGCATGATAATGCTTGTATGTGGAATTACTAGATCAGATGCCGTAGCCGGCTTGGAAATGAGGCCTGTGGTAGCCCGTATTATGGGATACGGTTGACACTACTTGACTCATACGATACCATATAGACATGGGGCTAGAGTTTCATCACCAGTGCTACGCACCCATGCCAACAGGGGTTTAGGTGTTGGATGCCTGTGGGGGCCACAATAAATGTCAGGAGTTGTATGTCGGGCTTTATGCCAAATGTCAGGAGCTATATGCCAGGCTTTATGCCACAGTATAATCCAAAGAAAAGAAAAGAAAAGAATTGAGCTAAACACTAATGGTTACCCCACAGGTTAATCACAGAGGGCTGGTCGGGTTGACCTTGGTGAGGGAGATGCTGGAGCTAACTGGTCCTCTCCGACAACTCAATGGGTGTATCGTGAGAAGGGGTAACCAAGCCCGCACCAGGGATACATGTATTGAGGATTGTAGTAGCACTGACCCGACTTAGTTGTGATGTTAGGTGGCTAATAAATAAAATGAACTACACCTCATGTAGGACTCATTTGGTTGTGCTTGCATGTGCATGCATGGTTTATATTTCATTCACGGGCTCGGTGGAGCTCACACTCTTGTATATTCCCTTTTAGTTGATTTTGCAGGAACAGGTTTGCCAATGAGCAAGGAAGCTGTTGATGGGATTGTAGATCATCCTCATCTCATTGCTTAGCGATGATTTTATTATTATTAAAGTTTCTTTCTTTTAAGAAGTGTAATTACCAAGATAATGTACCTATTGATCATAAATGGATATGTATATGGTATAACATAGGTATTTAGGATTTTATTATTAGTAATATAAATTGTCTGTGGGTAGTTTGATCTTCCGCTGCACTATAATATTCTTTTATTATCATTTAACCTCATGGTGTGGTTTGTGACGTATAAATACTGCTTCTAGATCCTTGGGGATAGGCGGATGTCTTAGGATATCCGGTCACTCGCCTAAATCCTCCCAGGGAGGGGTTTAGGGATACCAAGCTCTATCACACCCCAAACCACCCCCTAGGAGGATTGGGTAGGTGACCCAAATTGTACGACCGTAATCCAACAAATCCCACGGATCTAGAAGCTGTGCTTACATTCATGAACCAATATCCACATCTTAATCACAAGTAAGATCGAGTAATGTAGAACATCTACAACCGATAGCGATACGCGAAATGGTGATAATATATACATATAGAAACTTGTTTGTTACATTCCCCAAAGACACACAACCCACAACAAAAGAAAACATAAGTGATAGGTGGCAGCAATACATACATGATTATATACACGGTTAGGGCACCCAACCCCAAAAGAAGAAAGAAAGAAAAACAACTAAAACCGATCTACGGTCAAAATAGGAAACCTCCTAACACAGCAAAAAGGAGTTCCCAACATAAAACATCAAAAGTACTCTCCAAAGTTCTTCATCCACAACCACCGAGAAAGTACGTAGAATCGGTATGACCTCCATCGGGTCCATACCAACATCGTCATAACCACCAAAACTCTCCTCCATGAAATAGCCCACCATGCCACAAGCGGCATCCACCTGCAGGATCATCAAAGAAAAGAGCAACATATAGCAGTGTGAGCCCCACCGAGCTCGTGAGAAATAACATCCATCATGCATGCATATGCAACCACAATCCACGATTCATATGATCTACATGATATGCAAGTCCAGTTTTATTATTAGCCACCTTATCATTTCAACTAAGTCAAGTCTGTGCTACTACAATCCCAATGCATGTATCCATAGTGTAGGCTTGGTTACCTCTTCCCGCGAGACACTCATGGGGTTGTCGGAGAAAACCAGTCGGCTCCAGCATCCCCTCCTAGGTTAGCCCGACCAACCCTCTGATGATTATCCTAGCAAGCAACCGTTTCTTCCCTCATGCACCATATAGGTGTTCTGAATCTATGCACCTTCCGGTGTTCTGATATATGCACCTTCCGGTGTTCTGATAATTGCACCTTTCAGTGTTCCGATCCTAGTCACTCCTTGATAATTGCCTCCTAGGCATCCAACACCTTAACCCCTACTGGCAAGGGTTTGTAGCACGGGTGATGAATCTCTAACCCAATATTGTCTATATGATAAGGATATGAGTGTAATTATGCATAGTCAACCGTGGGAAATGTTTCATAGTAGCATACGTATGTGATTCCATCTTGTTGTAATCCTCATCGAAGTCCCATGCAGGACTTCATATCCAAGGCCGAGTGAAAGTGATCTATTCTAACTAATCTAACAATTATCCAAAATAGTTTTGAATAATTAAAATAACATATTATTGATTTATTACTTCAGGATAGTCATGCTCGAGGTGCACACCCAGTACCGATTTGAACAAACATCCGAATGATTGGGATCAAACCAAGGTGAGCAAATTATACCAAGTGTGGTGTAAACATGGTGATGGGTCATGAGAACAACAACAATATTTACTATCTTTAATTACTTTAAATTATTTTATATTCTCATTTGAATTTGAATCTTATATGATGAACATTGGAAATGCATGATAATGCTTGTATGTGGAATTACTAGATCAAATGCCGTAGCCGGCTTGGAAATGAGGCCTGTGGTAGCCCGTATTATGGGATACGATTGACACTACTTGACTCATACGATACCATATAGACATGGGGCTAGAGTTTCATCACCAGTGCTACGCACCCATGCCAACAGGGGTTTAGGTGTTGGATGCCTATGGGGGCCACAATAAATGTCAGGAGCTGTATGTCGGGCTTTATGCCAAATGTCAGGAGCTATATGCCAGGCTTTATGCCACAGTATAATCCAAAGAAAAGAAAAGAAAAGAATTGAGCTAAACACTAATGGTTACCCCACAGGTTAATCACAGAGGGCTGGTCGGGCTGACCTTGGTGAGGGAGATGCTGGAGCTAACTGGTCCTCTCCGACAACTCAATGGGTGTATCGTGGGAAGGGGTAACCAAGCCCGCACCAGGGATACATGTATTGAGGATTGTAGTAGCACTGACCCGACTTAGTTGTGATGTTAGGTGGCTAATAAATAAAATGAACTACACCTCATGTAGGACTCATTTGGTTGTGCTTGCATGTGCATGCATGGTTTATATTTCATTCACGGGCTCGGTGGAGCTCACACTCTTGTATATTCCCTTTTAGTTGATTTTGCAGGAACAGGTTTGCCAATGAGCAAGGAAGCTGTTGATGGGATTGTAGATCATCCTCATCTTGTTGCTTAGCGATGATTTTATTATTATTAAAGTTTCTTTCTTTTAAGAAGTGTAATTACCAAGATAATGTACCTATTGATCATAAATGGATATGTATATGGTATAACATAGGTATTTGGGATTTTAATATTAGTAATATAAATTGTCTATGGGTAGTTTGATCTTCCGCTGCACTCTAATATTCTTTTATTATCATTTAACCTCATGGTGTGGTTTGTGACGTATAAATACTGCTTCTAGATCCTTGGGGATAGGCGGATGTCTTAGGATATCCGGTCACTCGCCTAAATCCTCCCAGGGAGGGGTTTGGGGATACCAAGCTCTGTCACACCCCAAACCACCCCCTAGGAGGATTGGGTAGGTGACCCGAATTGTATGACCGCAATCCAACAAATCCCACGGATCTAGAAGCTGTGTTTACATTCATGAACCAATATCCACATCTTAATCACAAGTAAGATCAGAGTAATGTAGAACATCTACAACCGCATAGCGATACGCGAAATGGTGATAATATATACATATAGAAACTTGTTTGTTACATTCCCCAGCACACACAACCCACAACAAAAGAAAACATAAGCTGATAGGCGCAGCAATACATACATGATTATATACACGGTTAGGGCACCCAACCCCAAAAGAAGAAAGAAAGAAAAACAACTAAAACTGATCTACAGTCAAAACAGGAAACCTCCTAACACAGCAAAAAGGAGTTTCCAACATAAAACATCAAAAGTACTCCCCAAAGTTCTTCATCCACAACCACCGAGAAAGTACGCAGAATCGGTATGACCTCCATCTAGGTCCATACCAACATCGTCATAACCACCAAAACTCTCCTCCACGAAATAGCCCACCATGCCACAGCAGCATCCACCTGCAGGATCATCAAAGAAAAGAGCAACATATAACAGAGTGTGAGCCCCACCGAGCTCGTGAGAAAATAACATCCATCATGCATGCATATGCAACCACAATCCACAGATTCACATGATCTACATGATATGCAAGTCTAGTTTTATTATTAGCCACCTTATCATTTCAACTAAGTCAAGTCTGTGCTACTACAATCCCAATGCATGTATCCATAGTGTAGGCTTGGTTACCTCTTCCTTGGAGACACTCATGGGGTTGTCGGAGAAAACCCGATCGGCTCCAAACATCCCCTCCTAGGTTAGCCCGACCAACCCTCGATGATTATCCTAGCAAGCAACCGTTTCTTCCCTCATGCACCATATAGGTGTTCAGAATCTATGCACCTTCCGGTGTTCGATATATGCACCTTCCGGTGTTTCGATAATTGCACCTTTCGGTGTTCCGATCCTAGTCACTCCCACGATAATTGCCTCCTAGGCATCCAACACCTTAACCCCTACTCGGCAAGGGTTTGTAGCACGGTGATGAATCTCTAACCCCATGTCTATATGATAAATATGAGTCAAGCAAGATTAACCGCATTCATAGTACGGGCTACTGCAGCCTCATATCCAAGCCGAGTATGGCATCTATTCTAACAATCACAATCATCATATTCATTTCACGAGTGTTGATCAACAATAGTCATTATGCGTTGATTTGATTAACTTTGATTGTAAGCATGTAAATGGCATAACAGGACGAGATTCAATTATTAATAGCCGGCATCGAGATCACAATTACATTTGCACATACGATAGTATTATTCACTCACCAATACTTGGCTCTAGGTACTCGATCCTGCATTCAATTCTATTGTTGTCGATTGTTGTCCTCGAGCACAGGATCAAGTCCTAAACATAAGAATCAAATAGTGTTTTATTCATTTATTGGCTCTACATTGGTGCCCTAGGGTTCCCTAACTTATTGGGTTGACCCACGGTTTAGTTGGTCTCATTTGGAACATCGGGCCTTACATTGGGTCTTAGGTCATGTTCCGGTGCATGGGCCAAAGCCTAGGGCACAGGGGCAATTTGATCATTTGCAGTGCCCACACCGCCTCTAAGTCGATTTAGTCCATAATACATTTTACATTACAACATACTCGCTATCCAACTCAGATGTGGCAAAGTAAAACCAAACACAGCAGTGCACAATCATCTGCGGGGCCCACTTAGGGTTCCAACCAATTTTTGCATAGGGACAGATGTGGGGGATGGTCATTTTTGTCATTTCCCACATCCCATAGTGTCAAGGGATCAAATCCCACAGGAAATTACAATTCTGCCCTTTTGTATCAAAAGATTCCTTCACTAGGCGATGTCTCTGGGCCTTACTGCATCGCCCAGTGCCTGCAATCGATAGCAGGGCTGAGTTTCCAAGGCTGGGCTTTGCAAGGCCAAGGGTCTAATGGATCCTCTGCATGTTGGGATGGTCCAGTAGCCCTAGGGGTGGTCTACCTTATGGTCCAATCCATTTCACCATCAGGGTTCCAGGCAGGCTGTATCTGGCCGTCCAGAATACCCTGATGAATAGTGCACAGGGTTTTGCAGATCTGAAATCTTGTGTTTCAGCCACATGCAAGGCTGAAACAATATGCCAGACAGGGTTTCAGGGCTGTACCCACCTAGGGTTAGGTCTCAGCAGCCCTGGCTTGCCGTCTGGGCATCAATCCAGCAGCCAAAAGGGGGTTAAGGTTGTGCATGCATGCATGAATAGAATTCGACCAAGGGAACAACATATCAAATTTTTATTTTTCAACATAGATCACAGATTCTCCATGCACAAAGTCTGCATGGCTGATCTGTACCAAGACTGGGCAAACCTAAGCTGTTCTAGGCTGCCCAGGGTTGAAAAACACAGTATGCAAAAGGGAAAGAATGGTGAACAGCAGGTATGCAGGGAATTTTATACCTGAAACAGAGCTGAGAAGAAGCTCGGATGAGCTAGGGGAGGAGCTGACAACAGCCCTTCTTCTTCCTTCCTTCTTCCTCCTTCTCCTTCATCTTCTTTCTCTCTCTTCTTCCCTCTCTTCTCTCTTTCTGATTCAGGTACAGCCAAGGGTTCTAAATGAACCAAATAGCCTCCTATTTATAGACTTAAGGCCCACTGAGGTCTGTTTGTTTGGTTAGGTCTCTTTTAAAAACTCATTTTTAAACTGATTTTGTTCAGTTCTGGGTGCACAGGTGGGGTCCACACTAAACCAAGGGTATGAGGTGGTCCCTCAGAGTCCCCTCTATCATTGGAGAGTGTCCATGGTCAAGTTGGGTGGTCCCCACAGTTACAATAATTAAATACATGCAAAAACAGCCACTGGGCGATGTCACTGGGCCTTGCTGCATCGCCCAGTGCATGACCCAGTGAATTCCAGCAACTGAAAACAAAGGGGGATTGCAAAGGGGTTTGACCCTAGGTCAAGGTATTGTCCCCACATGCCCATCATGGGTTGTTACATGATTTTTCAGAGGTGGGTCCCACCATTTTAGGGAGGAGAGAGATTACCTGGGATCCAAATCATACATCAGTCTGTGAGCTGTGCAAGTGCAGGTGTCTGCTATCCATCTTCTAACAGGTATATAGGGAAACCTGTTCAGAGCATTTTCATTGATCTCATTGAGTGGAGTGATGCTCCACAGTGCTCCTGGTGGCCTGGACAGGGGTTCCTGCACTTCAGTCAGATTCCAGACAGTTGGGGGGCAGGGCTTGACATTTCTCCCCTCCTTACAAAAATTTTGTCCTCGAAATTTTCTTACCCAGTAATCCAAGGAGTTGAGGATACTTCTCCTTCATTTCTTCCTCACGCACCCATGAAGCTTCTTCTACTGGGCTATTTCCCCATCGAACTTTCACAAAAGCGATAGTGCGGTTTTGGAGGTTATGCTCTTTTTTGTCCAATATGTTTGTGGGATGTTCCTCATAAGTCATATCCACGTCCAACTATTCGGGTTCAGCTGATAATACATGCGTCAGATTGTTTATGTACTTTCATAGCATTGACACATGAAAAACATCGTGGACACTTGACAAAGATGGTGGTAGGGCCAGCCGGTATGCTACGGGTCCCACTCTATTGAGTATTTTATATGGACCAATAAATCTTGGGCTCAACTTGCCTTTCTTGTTGAAGCGCAGCAGTCCTTTGGTTGGGGATACTTGAAGAAATACTTTTTCTCCGATCACAAACTCGATATCCTTTCTTCGATTATCCGCATAACTCTTTTGTCGCGACTGGGCTACCTTGATCTTCTCTCTTATGACATCCACTTTGTCGCAGGTTGCTTGTATCATCTCAAGTCCGAGATACTTTCGATCACCAACTTCATCCCAATAAAGCGGAGTTCGACACTTCCTGCCATAGAGTGCTTCGAACGGTGCCATGCCAATGGTGGAGTGATAGCTGTTGTTGTATGCAAATTCCACCAGTGGTATGTAAGCATCCCAACTATCATTCATTTCCAAAATACAGGCTCGAAGCATGTCTTCCAGAGTTTAAATGGTTCTCTCTGACTGTCTGTCCGTCTATGGATGAAAAGCTATACTGAGATTCAATTGAGATCCCAATGCATTTTGTAGACTTCTCCAAAACCTTGAAGTAAATCGAGGATCTTTGTCAGACACAATACTGGTAGGCACGCCATGTAAGCGGACTATGTTGTCAATGTATCTCTGGGCAAGCTTTTCCATCGGATAACTTATTTTTATCGATATGAAGTGAGCTGCTTTTATGAGTCCGTCTACGATCACCCAAATTGCATTCATGCCCTTCCTGGTGTTGGGCAGGTTTGTTACGAAATCCATAATGATTCTTTCCCACTTCCACTCTGGTATGGGAAGTGGTTGCAAAATTCCATATGGTCGGTGTCTTTCCGCCTTTATTTGTTGACAGGTAAGGCACTTGGACACGTAGATTGCTATGGTCTGCTTCATTCCAATCCACCAATAATATTTCTTCATCAGGGTATTCTGGACGGCCAGATACAGCCTGCCTGGAACCCTGATGGTGAAATGGATTGGACCATAAGGTAGACCACCCCTAGGGCTACTGGACCATCCCAACATGCAGAGGATCCATTAGACCCTTGGCTTTGCAAAGCCCAGCCTTGGAAACTCAGCCCTGCTATCGATTGCAGGCACTGGGCGATGCAGTAAGGCCTAGAGACATCGCCCAGTGAAGGAATCTTTTGATACAAAAGGGTAGAATTGTAATTTTTGGGGGGATTTGATCCCTAGACACTGTGGGATGTGGGAAATGACAAAAATGACCTTCCCCCACATCTGTCCATATGCAAAAATTGGTTGGAACCCTAAGTGGGCCCCATAGATGACTGTGCACTGCTGTGTTTGGTTTTACTGCACTGTCCTGAGTTGGATAGCAGTATGTTGTAATGTAAAATGCATTATGGACTAAATCTGACTTAGAGGCAGGTGTGGGCACTGTAAATGACCAAATTGCCCCTGTGCCCTAGGTTTTGGCCCATGTACCGGGACATGACCTAAGACCCAGTGTAAGGCCCGATGTTCTAAATGAGACCAACTAAACCCTGGGTCAACCCAGTAAGTTAGGGAAACCCTAGGGCACCAGTGTAGAGTGAATAACTGAATAAAATATTGTTTGATTCTTATGTTTAGGACTTGATCCTGTGCTCGAGGACAACAATCAGACAACAGCTGGAATTGAATCTGTGACTGAGTACCTAGAGCCAAGTACTGGTGAGTGAATAATACTATCGTATGTGCAAATGTAATTGTGATATGATGCCGGCTATTAATAATTGAATCTCGTCTATTATGCCATTTACATGCTTACAATCAAAGTTACTCAAATCACTGCATAATGACTATTGTTGATCAATACTGTGAAATGAATATGATGATTGTGATTGTTAGAATAGATGCCATACTCGGCTTGGATATGAGGCCTGCGGTAGCTCGTACTATGAATGCGGTTGACACTGCTTGACTCATACTATATCATATAGATATGGGGTTAGAGATTCATCACCCGTGCTACAAACCCTTGCCAGTAGGGGTTAAGGTGTTGGATGCCTAGGAGGCAATTATCAAGGAGTGACTGGGATCAGAACACCGAAAGGTGCAATTATCAGAACACCGGAAGGTGCATATTTCGGAACACCGGAAGGTGCATAGATTCAGAACACCTATTTGGTGCATGAGGGAAGAAACGGTTGCTTGCCAAGATAATCATCAGAGGGCTGGCCGGGCTAACCTAGGAAGGGATGCTGGAGCCGACTGGTTTTCTCCGACAACCCCATAAGTGTATCACGGGAAGAGGTAACCAAGCCTACACCAGGGATACATGCATTGGGATTGTAGTAGCACAGACCTGACTTAGTTTTAATGATAGGTGGCTAATAATAAAACTGGACTTGCATATCATGTAGATGATGTGAATCTGTGGATTATGGTTGCATATGCATGCATGATGGATGTTATTTTCTCACGAGCTCGGTGGGGCTCACACTCTATTATATGTTGCTCTATTCTTAGATGATCCTGCAGGTGGATGCCGCTGTGGCATGGCGGGCTATTTCAAGGAGGAAAGTTTGGTGGTTATGACGATGTTGGTATGGACCCCGACGGAGGTCATACCAATTCTATGTACTTTCTTGGTGGTCGTGGATGAAGACCTTTGAGGAGTATTTCTGATGTTTTGTGCTGGGAACTCCCTTTTGCTGTGTTAGGAGGTTTCCTGTTTTGACCGTGGACTGGTTTTAGTTTTTTTTTTTTTCTTTCTTCTTTTGGGGTTGGGTGCCCTAACCCTGTATATTATCATGTATGTATTGCTGCGCCTATCAGGTCATGTTTTCTTTTGTTGTGGGTTGTGTGTACTGGGGAATGTAACAAACAAGTTTTTATATGTATATATTATCACCATTTCCCGTATCGCTATGCTTCCGGTTATTTGTTTAAATTGTAGATGTTCTGCATTACTTTGATCTTACTTGTGATTAAGATGTGGATATTGGTTCATGAATGTAAGCACAGCTTCTAGATCCGTGGGATTTGGCGGATTGCGATCGTATTCTCTCTTTGTGCTTACTCCTATTGTAGTATTTATAAATTCCTATGTTTTCAGTTACGCATCTCTGTATGTGCAATGTTTCACTATTGTGTCATACCATAGCGAATGCTAGCTTGTCCGCGTAGGTACCAATTTAGGACCTTCCTTAGTTAGAAAATATAGATTTATTTATGCCCAAGATCCCTTTCTACAGAAACAACCATGGTCAACACAAGAAGTTCTCAAGGTGGTCGTAAAGGAAAACGTCCCCTTGTTACCTCGGATGATGAACTACCCAATAGGAATGAGGCTCAGAATTCTGATGCATTAGCTGCTTCATCAGGAGCACCCACGGTTGCTCAAGCCACTGCTGCGGCACCTCAGTCGAGTATGGCAGCCAGTGAAGTGAGTGTCATGATGACAATTATGATGCGGACCGTGCTGCAGCAATCGACAGCAGGGCTGAGTTTCAAAGGCTGGACTTTGCAGGGCCATGGGTCTAATGGATCCTCTGCATGTTGGGATGGTCCAGTAGCCCTAGGGGTGGTCTACCTTATGGTCCAATCCATTTCACCATCAGGGTTCTAGGCAGGCTGTATCTGGCTGTCCAGGATACCCTGATGAATAGTGCACAGGGTTTTGCAGATCTGAAATCTTGTGTTTCAGCCACATGCAAGGCTGAAACAATATGCCAAATAGGGTTTCAGGGCTGTACCCACCTAGTGTTAGGTCTCAGCCACCCTAGCTTGCATCCTGGGCTTCAATCCACTAGCTAGAAGGGGGTCAAGGCTGTGTATGCATGCATGAACAGAATTCGGCCAAGGGAACAGCATATCAAATTTTTATTTTTCAACATAGATCACAGATTCACCATGCACAAGGTTTGCATGGCTGATCTGGACCAAGACTGGGCAAACCTAAGCTGTTCTGGGCTGCCCAGGGATCAGGTCAATCGTGAACTCTATATCGTGGTCTGGTGGCAACTGTGTCAGATCTTCTGGAAATACATCAGGAAATTCTCTGACTATATGAAGTTCCTCCAAAGGTCTTATCTTTGCCTCCATATCAAGTACAGTGGCAAAGAAGCCTTGGCATCCATCATCGAGCAACTTTGGCACCTGAAGTGCGGATAATGTTGTTCGCTTAGACTTCCTCCTTAGTTCGCTTTGATAGGTGAATTCTGACCCATCTTCTAGTTTAAACTTTATCTTTTTCTCCGCACACATGACGTTTGCACCATAGGCAGACAACCAATCCATGCCTAATATCATGTCAAAATCATTTATTTCCATTTTTATCAGTCGTGCGGTTAGTCTCTTCCCACAGATTTTGATCTGACAGGGGTCATAAACCTCTTTCAAACTCACGACACTCCCTGTTGGCTTGCTGACTACTAGCTCATGCTCAATGTCTCTTGGTTGATCTTCCATCTTACTCGTAAAGGTTGAGGAGACGAAAGAGTGGGTTGCGCCCGAGTCAAATAATACTCGTGCGGGTATGGTTGAGACATTCAGGGTACCTAGGGTTTGTAGGTAATTTAAGTTATATGACATAAACCAATTTCTCTAAAATTTATAGTGTTCGACCACTTACCTGTCATAACGTCGGGGTTCGCCTCAGCTTCTTCGTTAGTCAAAGCATACACTTTTCCCTGCGTTCGATTGTCACGCGGTTGAAATGGCCTAGCGTAGGGTTGATTAAGTGAATTGTTGCCATATCCACGTGTTTTACAATCTCTGGCCATATGCCCTTCCTTATTGCACAGATAGCATTTGAAAGGTATAGCTCCAGGTGTGTCGTGGCTTTGCTCACTTGACTTGCTGCTGGTTGGCTTGGCGAAGCTGCTATCATCGCTTGCCATAATAGGTTGAGCAGGTCGAGTAAATGTAGGGTGAAAAGAATTCTGACCTACATTCGGCCTATGATACAATGTTGGAGTAGGGCTTGAACTTGTTCCCCGGTAAACCTTATTTGGCCAACCATAGGTTTGGAAATTATTCGACCTTTTGTTCAAACCAGGTGACGTTATAGTCTTTTCTTTCTCTTTTTCCTTGAATCTATCCTCCATTGTCTTTGCCTTATCAACCATTTGAGCATAATCCCGAATATCCATGATTGACAAAACTGATCCAATCTCAGTCTTGAGTCCCTTCTCAAATTTCTTGGCCTTACTAACTTCCACTTTTAAGCGCTCTGGAGCAAAGTGGAACAGATCTTCGAACCGCTGTTGGTAATCTAATACTGACTTGTTCCCTTGCACCAATGCAATGAATTCGGATTCCTTTCTATCCTTGAAACTCTCGGGAAAGTAGTTCTTGAAGAAAACTTCTTTAAACTGTTCCCATGTGGGATTCGGGTGTGCAGGTTCTAGATTAGGTCTAGTGGCCTTCCACCAAGCTTCAGCCTCATTCTGCATCTGATAACCCGCACAAATAATCTTTTGCGCGTCTGTGCACTCGAGTACTTCAAATGCCTTTTCTAGGGCACTGATCCATCGCTCCGGCTGCATTGCCTCTGATGTTATTTTAGAAAATACAGGCGATTAGAGTTTCTTGAACCTTTCCATAACCTTGGTGGTAGAATTTACAGCTAAGTGCTGAGGCACAGGTGGTGGAAACAGTACTGGTTGATTAGGTGGTGGTGGTGGTGTAGCGCGTTCGTGCATCATAGTTGCAAATTGTGTAGACATCTGACCAAGCAACTCCTGTTGTTGTGGCATGGTTCGCATCATCGTGGTCATAAATGCAGTCACATCGTCGGCTGCCACACTTGGTTGAGGTGCTGCTGCAATAGCTTGTGCAGCTGCTGGTGCTTCTGATGAAGCAGTCGATGCCTCAGAGTTTTGGACCTCTGTTCCGTTGGGCAATTCAACCTCCGGTACAATTCTAGGTTGTTTACCCTTATGACCTCCACGAGTACTTCTAGTGTTGACCATTGTTGCTTCCCTGAAAGAAGGAGCGTGTTCAATATTCCAATTCCATTTATGTGGGCAAATAGTTGTTTTCTAACTTAAGCAGGGTCAAATCCAGTACACAGTTCCAATGAGTAACATTAGTCATACCAGTAAGGTGGATTATTAGATTCATTATCTTGGTTCATTAGGTGATGTGTTTCATTGATTACTTTGTGTTTCCTCTTGCTTACATGTTTTTATGTGTCAATATGCTATGCATGGTGCTATATAAAATTCCAAGCTTTTAATTAAAGAATTTTAATTAATTACCTATTCTAGCAGGCAAACATCTCTAGCCTTTTCCCGGTCTAAAACTCCAATGCCCGTAAAAATTCTATGTCAGCTATTACCTCTCCAGCTAACCTCAGAAAATGCTCTTGCTCTTTGGGTCCACTAATGGCTACAATGGTTAAGTACAAGTCCAGTCGATTTTTGGCCCGGGGTAATACTAGCGGTATCTGCCTCAGTCTCTTACGTAGATATCTACTAATAAGCATGGTACTGGGGTCTCCAGGTCGAATGAGGTAATAGGTCCTGTCACACAAAATGGTTCTAGGCATGAGGGCATACTTAATTTAAAGAATTAAGTACTTAACTATGGAAATTTAATTAACCATAACACCAACATAACAAATTCTTGGGTTGGCTCGAGGTACCTTAACGTCTAGGGATTCGATTGACTAGACAACCAATCAGATCCTGCTCTCAGCTATCCTACACCTTGGTTAGGGTAAGATCTATGCTTCCCACACGTACCACGCACATAACACAACATACCTATGTAGCTATGTTCAGTTTGCATCACAACATTACAATTGGGTTCATATACTGCAACAAGCAAGTATATTTTATACTTATAATACACACCATAGTCTATATTTATATCATAAACTATATATAATTATTCTCATTAGCATATAGTACACATCTATTTAAAACCTAATCATATAGGTCTCCTTCTTAGTCCTTAATTATGAAATTTTACTTTTTGAGCCTATGTCCTCAAGTTGTGATTCCATCTTATTGTAATTTTTCTCGTATATATATATATATTTATCCTTCCTTTCCATGTCCCATGAGGTTATTTTTCCCAAATATGAGGTTCCCATGCAAAAAAACTAAAATTCCAGCAAGATTCCATCACTGGGTGATGTCTCTGGGCATTGCCACATCGCCCAGAGAATCGGGCTCAGGCTTTTTAAGTTCGAGAGGGCCCCCTTTTCTCCCTATTCCATTCCAAACTTCTCCAAACCTTAGGGTAAGGGGACCACTTCCACACCAAGTCTTAGTATTTTCTTGGCCTATTTGCGACTTCGAACGTGCCTAGGTAAGTTTTTAGGTTTTCTCTATATGTTTAACTTGTTTTCTCTATTTCTTCTTTACCTAGGTTAGGTTTTACTAATTTACTTACCCTAAACTTGGTATTCTCTCTCTTGTTTTGTAGAAAATGTCTACGAGTTGGCGTACTACGAGGAAGTCAGTAGCCCAGAAGAGGCTACGGGCTGAATCTGAGGATTCTTCCTACTCAGAGATTCCTCCTCCATCTCCTAGAGAGGATTCATCTTCAGAGGAACCTGATTTCGACCACCATCTCTTCTCTAGGTATGAGTACGCTAAGGAGTGGAAGAATTTCATTTCCGTAAAAATAGTGAATGGCCCAGTGGTGCGAGTAGAGGACTTCCACCAATATGACCTTTTGCCAAGTTTAATGCTCTAGGTTGGGCATCGATGTTATCTCCTACCGAGCCTTGTTATCCCAACTTGATTCAGTACTTTTACTGTAACATGGGGCCTTCTAGTGCCCAGGAGTTCGGGGTGGAAAGTAGGGTAAAGGGAGTGGATATCCGATTGACCACTACCCTCTTGGCAGAGATCATGGGTTTACTTGACACAGGTGATAGGGTTTATTACCAACCCCGCATGGACATTTCTAATATGTTCTCTTTGGAGACTAGGAGGACTGTGTTCAGGGCTTTGACAGGTTCAGGGGACACTCCCAAGTCTGAGACTGCTTACAAGCCCAGTGCTAGGGTAATTAGTAGATGTGTGACCTATAACATCTACCCAAAGGGCGGCAACAAGGGCAGTATCTCTATGATGCGGGCATACATCACCTACTGCTTACTACGTGCTGGTCAGGGGGGTCCAATCATCAACCTCCCATATTTATTACTCCAAGTGATGCTTTACCATGCACGGAATCCAGCCGATGGTAACCTTTCTTACGGGAAGTTTCTTACCTTGGTCTTCCGATACTTTGGGGTTCCACTAGAGGGCGAGTACATCGACAGGGTTCGATCCAGGCCTATAGACAAGACTCCTATTCTGAAGATGAAGGTTCCTGGTGAAGATCCAGTAGTGGATGAGGAGTAGGTGATGGCTAAGGATATGCAGCAGAATGAGGGACAGGGTGGTGATGCACAGGATGCAGATCAGATTGGAGAGGAGCAGGGTGACATCGGGGATGGCGCTCAGGGCATGTACACAGAGGAGCAGGGGTTAGGTCCAGATGATCTCGAGGGTTTTGACACACAGTTTACAGACTTACCTGCTTATGAGATGACCGGTGCCACCAGTTTGTAGGTTCCAGGGCCTCCAGATTGGGCTCAGGTGATGACACAGCTTCAGAGCCTCGGTACACAGATGTCTAACCTGGGGTCTAGAGTTGATCAGGGTTTCACTTCTTTGGGCGGCAGAGTAGGTGCAGTTGAGTAGAGACTAGACTCCTGGGACCGCTACTTCCATGTTGACTCACGCCAGCCTCAGCCTCCTACTGATGACCTGCCTCCTACAGAGTAGCTCCTAGCATCTTCCAGACACTTGAGGCTACATGATTATGCTCATCTTTTTTTCTTTTTTTTGAGTAATTTATGTATTTTAATCCTTTACCAAATGTACTTAGTCTAGGTTTTTTGTTTTGCTTATGCACTTGTTGAATTGCAGTTTATGCAGTCAATCTTATGTAAGTTTTATTAATTTAATGAAAATTCCATGTCTTTGTTTAATTGCATCTACTTCCCCTGTAGCTTTTACTTATTTTGTGTTTTATGAGTTATATCTTGTTAATCCTAGTCTGCACGTCATGAATGTAAAAAGAGCCTCACGCTCTGACACCAAGCTCTGCCATACCATATGACACGGGAGAATCACAAAGACACAAGATTTTGCATACAATGTTTTTCAACCCTGGGCAGCCCAGAACAACTTAGGTTTGCCCAGTCTTGGTCCAGATCAGCAATGCAGACCTTGTGCATGATGAATCTGTGATCTATGTTGAAAAATAAAAATCTGATATGCTGTTCCCTTGGCCGAATTCTGTTCAGGGATGCATGCACAGCCTTAACCCCTTTCCTCGGCTGGATTGAAGCCCAGACTGCAAGCCAGGGCTGCTGAGACCTAACCCTAGGTGGGTACAGCCCTGAAACCCTGTCATTGAAGCCCAGACTGCAAGCCAAGGCTGCTGAGACCTAACCCTAGGTGGGTACAGCCCTGAAACCCTGTCTGGCATATTGTTTCAGCCTTGCATGTGGCTGAAACACACAAGATTTCAGATCCGCAAAACCCTATGCACTATTCATCGGGTATTCGACTGACCCAGATACACTGCCTGGAACCCCGATGGTGAAATGGATTGGACCATAAGGTAGACCACCCCTAGGGCTATTGGACCATCCCAACATGCAAAGGATCCATTAGACCCTTGGCCCTGCAAAGCCCATCCTTGGAAACTCAGCCCTGCTATCGATTGCAGGCACTGGGCGATGCAGCAAGGCTCAGAGACATCGCCCAGTGAAGGAATCTTTTGATACAAAAGGGAAAAATTGTAATTTCCTATGGGATTTGATCCCTGGACACTGTGGGATGTGGGAAATGACAAAAATGACCTTCCCCCACATCTGTCCATATGCAAAAATTGGTTGGCACCCTAAGTGGGCCCCGTAGATGACTGTGCACTGTTGTGTTTGGTTTTACTGCACTGTCTTGGGTTGGACAGCAGTATGTTGTAATGTAAAATGTATTATGGACTAAATCTGACTTAGAGGCAGGTGTGGGCACTATAAATGACCAAATTGCCCCTATGCCCTAGGCTTTGGCCCATGCACCGGGACATGACCTAAGACCCAATGTAAGGCCCGATGTTCCAAATGAGACCAACTAAGCCCTGGGTCAACCCAGTAAGTTAGGGAAACCCTAGGGCACCAGTGTAGAGCCAATAACTGAATAAAACACTATTTGATTCTTATGTTTAGGACTTGATCCTGCGCTCGAGGACAACAATCAGACAACAGTTGGAATTGAATCTATGACTGAGTACCTAGAGCCAAGTACTGGTGAGTGAATAATACTATCGTATGTGTAAATGTAATTGTTATCTGATGTCGGCTATTAATAATTGAATCTCGCCTGTTATGCCATTTACATGCTTACAATCAAAGTTACTCAAATCACTGCATAATGGTTGTTGTTGATCAACACTGTGAAATGAATATGATGATTGTGATTGTTAGAATAGATGTCGTACTCAGCTTGGATATGAGGCCTGCGGTAGCCCGTACTATGAATGCGGTTGACACTGCTTGACTCATACTATATCATATAGACATGGGGTTAGAGATTTATCACCCGTGCTACAAACCCTTACCAGTAGGGGTTAAGGTGCTGGATGCTTGGGAGGCAATTATCAGGGAGAGACTAGGATCGGAACACCGAAAGGTGCAATTATCAAAACACAGGAAGGTGCATATATCGGAACACCAGAAGGTGCATAGATTCAGAACACCAATATGGTGCATGAGGGAAGAAACGGTTGCTTGCCAGGATAATCATCAGAGGGCTGGTCGGGCTGACCTAGGAAGGGATGATGGAGCCGACTGATTTTCTCCGATAACCCAATGAGTGTATCGCGGGAAGAGGTAACCAAGCCTACACCAGGGATACATGCATTGGGATTGTAGTAGCATAGACCTGACTTAGTTGTTATGATAGGTGGCTAATAATAAAATTGGACTTGCATATCATGTAGATCACGTGAATTTGTGGATTGTGGTTGCATATGCATGCATGATGGATGTTATTTACTCACGAGCTCGGTGGGGCTCACACTCTGTTATATGCTGCTCTTTTCTTAGATGATCCTGCAGGTGGATGCCACTGTGGCATGGCGGGCTAGGAGGAGAGTTTTGGTGGTTATGACGATGTTGGTATGGACCCCGACAGAGGTCATACCGATTCGGCTTACTTTCTCGGTGGTCGTGGATGAAGACCTTTGAGGAGTACTTTTGATGTTTTGTGCTGGGAACTCCTTTTTGCTGTGTTAGGAGGTTTTCTGTTTTGACCGTGGACCGGTTTTAGTTGTTTTTCTTTCTTTCTTCTTTTGGGGTTGGGTGCCCTAACCCTATATATATAATCATATATGTATTGCTGCACCTATCAGCTTGTGTTTTCTTTTGTTGTGGGTTGTGTGTGCTAGGTAATGTAACAAACAAGTTTCTATATGTATATATTATCACCATTTCCCATATCGCTATGCTTCCAGTTATTTGTTTAAATTGTAGATGTTCTGCATGGATTGGGTAGGTGACCCGAATTGCACGACCGCAATCCGCCAAATCCCACGGATCTAGAAGTTGTGCTTACATTCATGAACCAATATCCACATCTTAATCACAAGTAAGATCAGAGTAATGCAGAACAGCTCATATTTGGGCAAAATAACCTCATGGGACATGGAAAGGAAGGATAAAAAAAAAAAAATTAAAAAAAAATATATAATAAAAATATATACGAGATAAATTACAACAAGATGGAATCACAACTTGAGGACATAGGCTCAAAAAGTAAAATTTCATAATTAAGGACTAAGAGGAGACCTATATGATTAGGTTTTAAATAGATGTGTACTATATGCTAATGAGAATAATTATATATAGTTTATGATATAAATATAGACTATGGTGTGTGTTATAAGTATAAAATATACTTGTCTGTTGCAGTGTATGAACCCAATTGTAATGTTGTGATGCAAACTGAACATAGCTACATAGGTATGTTATGTTACGTGCGTGGTACATGTGGGAAGCATAGATCTTACCCTAACCAAGGTGTAGGATAGCTGAGAGCAGGATCTGATAGGTTGTCTAGTCAATCGAATCCCTAGACGTTAAGGTACCTCGAGCCAACCCAAGAATTTGTTATGTTGGTGTTATGGTTAATTAAATTTCCATAGTTAAGTACTTAATTCTTTAAATTAAGTATGCCCTCATGCCTAGAACCATTTTGTTTGACAGGACCTATTACCTCATTTGACCTGGAGACCCCAGTACCATGCTTATTAGTAGATATCTACGTAAGAGACTGAGGCGGATACGACTAGTATTACCCCAGGCTGAAAATCGAATGGACTTGTACTTAACCATTGCAGCCATTAGTGGACCCGAAGAGCAAGAGCATTTTCTAAGGTTAGCTGGAGAGGTAATAGCTGACATAGAATTTTTACGGGCATTGGAGTTCAAGACTAGAAAGAGGCTGGAGATGCTTGCCTACTAGAATAGGTAATTAATTAAAAGTCTTTAATTAAAAGCTTGGAATTTTATATAGCACCATGCATAGCATATTGACACATAAAAACATGTAAGCAAGAGGAAACACAAAGTAATCAATGAAACACATCACCTAATGAACCAAGATAATGAATCTAATAATCCACCTTACTGGTATGACTAATGTTACTCATTGGAACTGTGTACTGGATTTGACCCTGCTTAAGTTAGAAAATAACTATTTGCCCACATAGATGAAATTGGAATATTGAACACGCTCCTCCTTTCAGAGAAGCAACAATGGTCAACACTAGAAGTACTCGTGGAGGTCGTAAGGGTAAACAACCTAGAATTGTACCGGAGGTTGAACTGCCCAACGGAACAGAGGTCCAAAACTCTGAGGCATCGGCTGCTTCATCAGAAGCACCAGCAGCTGCACAAGCTACTACAGCAGCACCTCAGCCAAGTGTGGCAACCGACGATGTGACTGCGTTCATGACCACGATGATGCGAACCATGCAACAACAATAGGAGTTGCTTGGTCAGATGTCTACACAATTTATAACTATGATGCACGAACGCGCTGCACCACCACCACCACCTAATCGACCCGTATTGTTTCCACCACCTATGCCTCAGCACTTAGAGAAAAATTCTACCGCCAAGGTTATGGAAAGGTTCAAGAAACTCCAACCGCTTGCATTTTCTAAAATAACATCAGAGGCAATGCAGCCCGAGTGATGGATCAGTGCCCTGAAAAAGGCATTTGAAGTACTCGAGTACACAGACGCGCAAAAGATTATTTGTGCGGGTTATCAGATGCAGAATGAGGCTGAAGCTTGGTGGAAGGCCACTAGACCTAATCTAGAAGTTGCACATGCGAATCCCACATGGGAACAGTTTAAAGAAGTTTTCTTCAAGAACTACTTTCCTGAGAGTTTCAAGGATAGAAAGGAAGCCGAATTCATTGCATTGGTGCAAGGGAACAAGTTGGTATTAGATTACCAACAGCGGTTCGAAGATCTGTTCCACTTTGCTCCAGAGCACTTGAAAGGGGAAGTTAGTAAGGCCAAGAAATTTGAGAAGGGACTCAAGACTGAGATTGGATCAGTTTTGTCAATCATGGATATTCGGGATTATGCTCAAATGGTTGATAAGGCGAAGACAATGGAGGATAGATTCAAGGAAAAAGAGAAAGAAAAGACTATAACGTCGCCTGGTTTGAACAAAAGGCCAAACAATTTCCAAACCTATGGCTGGCCAAATAAGGTTTACCGAGGAACAAGCTCAGGCCCTACTTCAACTCTGTATCATAGGTCGATCGTGGGATAGAATCCATTTCACTCCACATTCAGTCGACCTGCTCAACCTGCTACGAGTCAAGCGATGACAGCAGCTTTGCCAGCCCAACCAGCAGCAAGTCAAGCGAGCAAAGCCGTAACACATAGAGCCCCACCCTTCAAATGCTATTTATGCGACAAGGAAGGGCATATGGCCAGAGATTGTAAGATGCGTGGTTACGGTAACACCTTGCCAAATCAAGCCTACGCCAGGCCATTTCAGCCACGAGACAATCGGATGCAAGGGAAGGTGTACACTCTAACCAATGAAGAAGATGAGGCAAACCCCGATGTCAAACCCTGCCCCCTGACTGTCTGAAATCTGACTGAAGTGCAAGAACCCCTGGCCAGGCCACCAGGATCACTGTGGAGCATCACTCCACTCAATGAGATCAATGAAAATGCTCTGAACAGGTTTCCCTATATACCTGTTAGAAGATGGATAGCAGACCCCCTGCACTTGCACAGTTCACAGACAGATGTATGATTTGGATCCCAGGTAATCTCTCTCCTCCCTAAAATGGTGGGACCCACCTCTGAAAAATCATGTAAAAACCCATGGTGGGCATTAAGAAGAAAATCTCAGATTGCGTCTCTTGCATCTTTGGTCGTAAGTGAGCAATTAATAGAGGAAGCTCAGAAATTTGATCTGGAACTCGTGGTCGATGAAGTAACTGTGCAGCTAGCAGCACTAGATCTGCAACCATCGATATGAGAAAAAAATAATTGCGAAGCAACCACTGGATCCTGAGCTGGCCAAAATAATTTGGGAAATTCAATAAGGTGTCCACAAGGACCCAGATTTTACATTGGCCCAAGATGGAGCATTGAAGTTTCGTGATAGATTGTGCGTGCCTGAGGATTTTGATATTCAAGACCAGATTCTTAAAGAGGCGCACAGCTCACCCTATACCATCCACCCTGAAAGTACAAAGATGTATAAGGACTTGAAGAAATATTATTGGTGGATTGGAATGAAGCAGACTATAGCAATCTAAGTGTCTAAGTGCCTTACCTGTCAACAAATAAAGGCGGAAAGACACCGACCGTATGGACTTTTTCAACCACTTCCCATACCAGAGTGGAAGTGGGAAAGAATCACTATAGATTTCGTAACAAACCTGCCCAACACCAGGAAGGGCATGAATGCAATTTTGGTGATCATAGACAGATTGACAAAAGCAGCTCACTTCATACCGATAAAAATAAGTTATCCGATGGAAAAGCTTGCCCAGATATACATTGACAACATAGTCCGCTTACATGGCGTGCCTGTCAGTATTGTGTCTGACAGAGATCCTCGATTTACTTCAAGGTTTTGGAGAAGTCTACAAAAGGCATTGGGATCTCAATTGAATCTCAGTACAGCTTTTCATCCACAGACGGACGGACAGTCAAAGAGAACCATTCAGACTCTAGAAGACATGCTTCGAGCCTGTATTTTGGAAATGAATGATAGTTGGGATGCTTACATACCACTGATGGAATTTGCATACAACAACAGCTATCACTCCACCATTGGCATGGCACCGTTCAAAGCACTCTATGGCAGGAAGTGTCGAACTCCGCTTTATTGGGATGAAGTTGGTGAGCGGAAGTATCTTGGACATGAGATTATACAAGCAACCTACGACAGAGAAGATCAAGGCAGTCCAGTCAAGACAAAAGAGTTATGCGGATAATCGAATGAAGGATACCGTGTTTGAGCTCGGAGAAAAAGTATTTCTTCGAGTATCCCCAACCAAAGGACTGCTACGCTTCAACAAGAAAGGCAAGTTGAGCCCAAGATTTATTGGCCCATATGAAATACTCAATAGAGTGGGACCCATAGCATACTGGCTGGCTCTACCGCCATCTTTGTCAAGTGTCCATGATGTTTTTCATGTGTAAATGCTACGAAAGTACATAAACAATTCGACGCATGTTTTATTAGCTGACCCCGAACAGTTGGACGTAGATATGACTTATGAGGAACATCCCACGGAGATATTGGACAGAAAAGAGCATAACCTCCAAAATCGCACTGTCGCTTTCGTGAAAGTTCGATGGGGAAATAACCCAGTAGAAGAAGCTTCGTGGGAGCGTGAGGAAGAAATGAACGAGAAGTATCCTCAACTCCTTGGATTACTGGGTAAGCAAATTTCGAGGACAAAATTTTTGTAAGGAGGGGAGAAATGTCAAACCCTGCCCCCTGACTGTCTGGAATCTGATTGAAGTGCAGGAACCCCTGGCCAGGCCACCAGGATCACTATGGAGCATCACTCCACTCAATGAGATCAATGAAAATGCTCTGAACAGGTTTCCCTATATACCTGTTAGAAGATGGATAGCAGACCCCTACACTTGCACAGCTCACAGATTGATGTATGATTTGGATCCCAGGTAATCTCTCTCCTCCATAAAATGGTGGGACCCACCTCTAAAAAATCATATAAAAACCCATGGCGGGCATGTGGGGACAATACCCTGACCTAAGGTCAAACCCCTGTGCAATCCCCCTTTGTCTTCAGTTGCTGGAATTCGCTGGGTCATGCACTGGGCGATGCAACAAGGCCCAATGACATCGTCCAGTGGCTGTTTTTGCATATATTTAATTATTGTAATTGTGGGGACCACCCAACTTGACCATAGACACTCTCCAGTGATAGAGGGGACTCTAAGGGACCACCTCATACCCTTGGTTTAGTGTGGACCCCACCTGTGCACCCAGAACTAAACAGAATCAGTTTAAAAATGAGTTTTTAAAAGAGACCTAACCAAACAAACAGACCTCAGTGGGCCTTAAGTCTACAAATAGGAGGCTATTTGGTTCATTTAGAACCCTTGGTTGTACCTGAATCCAAAAGAGAGAAGAGAGGGAAGAAGAGAGAGAAAGAAGAGGAAGGAGAAGGAGGAAGAAGGAAGGAAGAAGAAGGGCTGCTGCCAGCTCCTCCCCTAGCTCATCCGAGCTTCTTCTCAGCTCTATTTCAGGTATAAAATTCCCTGCATACCTGCTATTCACCATTCTTTCCCTTTTGCATACTGCGTTTTTCAACCCTAGGCAACCCAGAACAACTTAGGTTTGCCCAGTCTTGGTCCATATTAGCCATACAGACCTTGTGCATGGTGAATCTATGATCTATGTTGAAAAATAAAAATCTAATATGCTGTTCCCTTGGCCGAATTCTGTTCATGCATGCATGCATAGCCTTGACCCCCTTCTAGCTGTTGGATTGAGGCCGAGACTGCAAGCCAGGGCTGCTGAGACCTAACCTTAGGTGGGTACAGCCCTGAAACCCTATCTGGCATATTGTTTCAGCCTTGCATATGGCTGAAACACAAGATTTCAGATCTGCAAAACCCTATGCACTATTCATCAGGGTATTCTGGACAGCCAGATACAGCCTGCCTGGAACTCTGATGGTGAAACGGATTAGACCATAAGGTAGACCACCCCTAGGGCTACTGGACCATCCCAACAAAGCCCAGCCTTGGAAACTCAGCCCTGCTATCGATTGTAGGCACTGGGCGATGCAGCAAGGCCCAGAGACATCGCCCAGTGAAGGAATCTTTTGATACAAAAGGGCAAAATTGTAATTTCCTATGGGATTTGATCCCTGGACACTGTGGGATGTGGGAAATGACAAAAATAACCTTCCCCCACATCTGTCCATATGCAAAAATTGGTTGGAACCCTAAGTGGGCCCCGCAAATGACTGTGCACTGCTGCGTTTGGTTTTACTGTACTGTCCTGAGTTGGACAGTAGTATGTTGTAATGTAAAATGTATTATGGACTAAATCTGACTTAGAGGAAGGTGTGGGCACTATAAATGACCAAATTGCCCCTGTGCCCTAGGCTTTGGCCCATGCACCGGGACATGACCTAAGACCCAGTGTAAGGCCCGATGTTCCAAATGAGACCAACTAAACCCTGGGTCAACCCAGTAAGTTAGGGAAACCCTAGGGCACCAATGTAGAGCCAATAACTGAATAAAACACTGTTTGATTCTTATGTTTAGGACTTGATCCTGTGCTCAAGGACAACAATCAGACAACAGCTGGAATTGAATCTGTGACTGAGTACCTAGAGCCAAGTACTGGTGAGTGAATAATACTATCGTATGTGCAAATGTAATTGTGATCTGATGCCGGCTATTAATAATTGAATCTCGTCTGTTATGCCATTTACATGCTTACAATCAAAGTTACTCAAATCATTGCATAATGACTGTTGTTGATCAACATTGTGAAATGAATATGATGATTGTGATTCTTAGAATATATGCCGTACTCGGCTTGGATATGAGGCCTGCGGTAGCCCGTGCTTGACTCATACTATATCATATAGACATGGGGTTAGAGATTCATCACCCCTGCTACAAACCCTTGCCAGTAGGGGTTAAGGTGTTGGATGCCTGGGAGGCAATTATCAGGGAGTGACTAGGATCGAAACACCGAAAGGTGCAATTATCAGAACACCGAAAGGTGCATATATCGGAACACCGGAAGGTGCATAGATTCAGAACACCTATATGGTGCATGAGGGAAGAAACGGTTGCTTGCCAAGATAATCATCAGAGGGCTGGTCAGGCTGACCTAGGAGGGGATGCTAGAGCCGATTGGTTTTCTCTGACAACCCCATGAGTGTATCGCGGGAAGAGGTAACCAAGCCTACACTAGGGATACATGCATTAGGATTGTAGTAGCACAGACCTGACTTAGTTGAATGATAAGGTGGCTAATAATAAAATTGGACTTGCATATCATGTAGATCATGTGAATCTGTGGATTGTGGTTGCATATGCATGCATGAGGGATGTTATTTGCCCACAAGCTCGGTGGGGCTCACACTCTGTTATATGTTGATCTTTTCTTAGATGATCCTGCAGGTGGATGCCACTATGGCATGGTGGGCTATTTTAAGGAGGAGAGTTTTGGTGGTTATGACGATGTTGGTATGGACCCCGACGGAGGTCATACCGATTCAGCGTACTTTCTCGGTGGTCGTGGATGAAGACCTTTGAGGAGTACTTCTGATGTTTTGTGCTAGGAACTCCTTTTTGTTGTGTTAGGAGGTTTCCTGTTTTGACCGTGGACCGGTTTTAGTTGTTTTTCTTTCTTTCTTCTTTTGGGGTTGGGTGCCCTAACCTTGTATATAATCATGTATGTATTGCTGCACCTATCAGCTTATGTTTTCTTTTATTGTGGGTTATGTGTGCTGGGGAATGTAACAAACAAGTTAGGTGTTGAGCTACATGGTAAGCAAATTTCGAGGACGAAATTTTTGTAAGGTGGGGAGAAATGTCAAACCCTGCCCCCTGACTGGCTGGGGATTTGAATGTAGGACAGGAAACCCCTGACATGGCATCCAAGCACACTGTGGAGTGACAAACTAGTAATTGAATTTAATGGAGAAACCTTGAGGATGTCCTCCTGCATACCCTTCAAAAGATCGATTTTAGACCTTTGTGGATGTACAGCCCATTGCATAATGCATAGCCTGAGGAAGGTAACATCCCTTGACTCTAGAACCCTTGGACAAAAAACCTTAGATTCTAGGCTAAACTAATAATGAACCTCAGCAACTTGAGTGTTTAAGATAAAACATTTTCAAACCCAAACATCAATTTGCAAGATTGAATTGATGATGAGAACCCAATTCCATACATACATCTTAAATCCCAACATAAATGACAAATTCTGCTAATTTATAGATTGACCATATCTTAGTTAAAATGATATAACTCCCCCACCCGAACTTCATTTATGTTGGTTCTAATTTTTTTAGAAACTAGACTCATAGGGCTACATTTTGTTAGAAGACACCATTACCTAGATATGTCTCTAAGTTAGTTAAAAGTTTAGCTCAAGTTGCTGTCAAAATCTGATTTCTGCTGTTTTGACAGGTTGACCTTTGCATAATAAAAATAACATAACTTTATCATCTAATCTTATTTTCCTTTGATACCAATTTTCCTAGAAACTAGATTCATAGAGCTTCACTTTCCTAGAAGGAACCATGATCAAATTATGCCTCTAAATGGACTCAAATTGCATTTCAATCCAAACAATTCTGTAGATGAATTCTCTGGGCGATGGCATTGGGCGATGCAGCAAGGCCCAGTGACATCACCCAGAGTGGGAAATTGCTGTATTTTAATGTACAGATGTGTGGGGACCACCCAAAATGACCATGGACACCCTCCAGTGATAGAGGGGACTCTGAGGGACCACCTCATATCCCTGGTTCACTGTAGACCTCACCAGAGAGCCCAGAATCACTGAGAATCAGTTTAAAAACTCATTTTTAAAAGAGACCTTCACTGCCAAACAAGCCTCAGTGAAGGCTGGGCCTATAAATAGATGAGCGCTGAGCTCATTTAGAGCTCTAAATTCCTGCTGAAACCGTAGAGAGGAAAGAAGAGAGAAAAGAGAAGGGAAAAGAGAGGAAAGGAGAGGGAGAAGAAGAAGGAAAGGAAGGAGAAGAAGAGGGGAAGCTGCTCCTACACCTAGGCTGGAATTTCGTGGCCTCCTAGCATATCTCATTTATAAATAAATATACCTACACCTGCTATTTCCCTCTTTCTGAGCCAATACATGTGATGTTTTTGCTCTCTGGACAGCCTAGAGCAACTAGGATCTGCCCTGGACAGCTGCAGATCTGCCATGCAACCCTAAGCATGGAAGATCTGTGATTTTTATCTAATTTTATAATTCTGTTATGCTGTTCTTGAGAGCTGAATCTGGCTGTGCATGGCTGCACTGCCTAGATCTACTGTTAGCTTGGTGATTGGAGTCTTGGGTATAAGTTTGGGCTGCAGAGACCAAACCCTAGATGGTTGCAGCCCTGAACCCTTATTATTCATGCATCTCCAGCCCTGCATGTGGCTGAAACCGGCTCCCAAGCTTGACCAAAACCCTGTGACACTATTCATCTAGGCTGCTTGGGCAGCCACTGTCAGCCTGATGGTGGATCTACTGGGCGATCAGCCTAGGGCAGATTGGAGGCCGTCACTGGTGCTACACAACACCCCTGACATGCAAAATATCCAATATGCCCTCAGCCTGCAAAACCCAACCTTGGAAACTCAGCCCAAGGCCGATTCTGCAGGCACATGAGAATCTATTGGGTAATTCTTGGGTGGAGGCACTATTTGAGGAACTATTCACCATGGGCATAATGGAAAGTTCAAAGAGGATTTGAATTATTACAATGAGAGCCATTATAGTTTAATTAGTTTAGTTAGTTTGCTTAGTTATTAGTTAAGTTGGTTTTATGCTTTATGTATTCATTTGGAGATTTAATTGAGAATTAATATCATGTCTATATAATGGATTATTTGGGATTAAGCTGGAAAAATATTCTTTTCTCCAAAGAAGAAGAAGAAGAAGAAGAAGGAGAAGAAGAAAGAAAAGAAGAAGAAAGAAGAAAAGAGGAAGAAGGAGAGGAAGGAGAAAGCTTCAAAAAGCTTCAATGGGTTCAATCACTTGGATTTCTATGGTGTGATCATGCTAAGATGATGTTGTATGTATGATCAAGGTCTTGTTTGAGGAGTTCATTGAAGAATCAAAGCTGCTGGAGTTGTTCATTAAAGGAGCTTCAAAGAGTTTGAAGAAGAAAAGGCAAGAACTTGAAGGTGAATCACTTTGATTATTGCGATATGCTTATGTAATGGTTTTGATTTTGTTAATGGATGATAGCATAGGTTTTTAGAAGTATTTTTGAGTGATTAAGAGTCCTATGAATGTGTTTTATAAGTTGAAACAAGGTCCTATTTCGAATCCATTAAGAAGTTTAGGAAGAAAACTCGATGTAAATCTGGAAATTTCTTGACTGACAGATTGACCTCTGTTCAGTCCGTGGAATGTAGCTCCCTCATCTGGAACTCAAATAACCTGATTCTAGTGGCATTTGAAAATAGACTCAATTATCGACAACTTTTGTGAAATAGTGTTTTTCCCAAAACCACTCATAAGAAGGTCAAAATCTCATTGTAAGTTCAGTAATCTGAACAGAGCCGAATCTAGAAATTTCTTGTTGGCAGAATGACCTCTATGCAGTCCGTTCGATATATCTCCCTCATATGGAACTCAAATGACCGGATTCTAAAGCCATTGAAAAATAGACTCAATTATCTACAACCTTTGTGAGATAGTGGTTTTTCCAAAACCACTCATAAGAGGGTCAAAATCTCATTGTAAGTTCAGTGATCAGAACAGAGCCGAGTCTGAAAATATATTATTGGCAGAATGACCTCTATGCAGTCCATGGGACATATCTCCTTCATATCGAACTCAAATTACTGATTCCAAAGCCATTGGAAAATAGACTCAATTATCTACAACTTTTGTGAAATAGTGTTTTTCCCAAAACCACTCAGAAAAGGGTCAGAATCCCCTTGTAAATTCTATAATCCGAGCAGAATAAATCTGAAAATTTCTTGACGAACAGATTGACCCCTCTACATGCTTGGGCTATTTTCAATGGGTCTTTAGGTACTTTTAATGATGTGATAAGCCATATTAATGATATATATAATTATTTACATAGGTGTTTTTGATTGAGCTTCATTCAAGCGAGCTTTGACGCACTTGGATCAAGGAAGGAGTTGAAGTTTGAGGTGGGGTTTGTTATTGTTATAGCTATGATGAAATGCCTGTAAATACATGTATAATGATTGTTAATTGTTATGTATGATAGATTTGCAAATTTATAGTTGATATGAATGCATAATGAAATGTTGAGTGATTGATGCATTACATGATATGAATATGAATTCCATAAGATTGAAATATTAAGATGGTTGTACACTTTGTTGAGTTTTTCATAAATGAAGATGAATGGTTATGACATCATGAAAGTTATGAATGAATGAATTGATGATGACAATATTATTTCTTAAGTGAAGTTGAGCGCATCTCGAAAGATGTTGGGTCCCCGAATGGGTTGAGCGCATCTTGAGAGGTGTTGGATCCTTGAATGGAGTTGAGCACATCTCGAAAGATGTTGGGTCCCCGAATGGGTTGAGCGCATCTTGAGAGGTGTTGGATCCTTGAATGGAGTTGAGCTCATCTCAATAGATGTTGGGTGCCCGAGTGGGTTGAGCGCATCTTGAGAGGTGTTGGATCCTCTATAGAATGTATTTCGATACATGAAATAATAAATGAGATAATGAGTTATAAACTAGAGCATGTTCAGTTAAGTAATTTAGTGAAAATCCTTAATGTGTGTGTTGTGTGCATACTCCATAGTTCACAGATGGTTATGACCATACTTAATTAAAGGAATGAATAATGGTTACATTGAATAGTTTATTGTTTTATTCTTTATCCATCTTTATTCATGCTTGTGTATAGTGTACTTAGCACCCCACTGGGCGCAAGCTCACCCCATTCAAGTGGAATCTTTTGCAGATGGTGAGGAGTACACGGTGGAAGACTTTGGAGGAGGAGCACCTAGTTGATGTGATGGGCTCTTTTATATTTGTTTTGGATGTTGGTGTTCTAGTGTTGGAACCTTTTTATAATCATGTTAATAAATAATGGAACCGTTTAATGTATTTAAACAAATCTTTCTAGGAGTTATGTAATATCTATATCACTCTTTTGGTTCAGTAATTGACAGTATATATATTTATATGTTAATATATTCCTACCACCAGTATTGAGTAAATTATGGAAATGTTTTAATTAATGAAGTTGCTTCCGCATGTGTTAAAAATGGATGACTTGGGATATTGTTTGTTTTAATTTATTATGAAATTTGTGACCTAAAGTTAACTACGTAAGGACGGGATCTATATCATCCGTGATTGGGTCCGGGTCGTTACAGGAGTGGTATCAGAGCCGTTTAGCTCTGAAGTATGTAACTTAGAGCTGGTGGCATAGGTTATGATGTGTGATCATTACGTATAGATGTATATAAGTGTAAACTTTATGTGTGTTGTTTTCTTCACATTGGACGAACATGAAATATTGTCTGATGCAATTTTTTTTTTTATTATATGTATTTTGGTAGCTAGGGAATGGCACCACTTAGGCATAGACAAAGCTCCCGTCAACCTCAAGATGAGGATGAGATACCTTTGCCTGAGGTACTAAATTGGCTGCAAGAGGAAGATCTCCCCGCACCACCTGTTCAAGGTGCAACTATAAATCGAGATGAGATGATTGGCATTTTTGCTACAGCCTTTGCTGGGGCTATGCAGCAGGCTTAGGCAGTTCCTGCAAACAATCCTCCTAGGCCTATAGACGGCACATTTAGAATGGTGACTGAGTTAAAGAAGTTGCACCCCTTGGCATTTAAGGGTACCTGTATAGACCCTATTGTAACAGAGGGATGGCTTAAGGAACTGGAGAAGAACTTCGAGTTACTTCAGTGTTCGGATGAGCAGAAGGTGGCATGTGCCACCTACATGTTGCAAGGAGAGGCTGACTTATGGTGGCAGACCACAAATGTCAAACCCTACCCCTGGCTGACTGGAAATTTTGATTGAAGGACAGGAACCCCTGATCAGGCAACCAGGATCACTGTGGAGCATCACCCCAGTGACTTGGATTGATGAAGAAACCCTGTGTGGATCATCCTACATGCCTGTCAGTAGGTGGACAGCAGACCCCCGCAAATGTACAGCTCATTGCCTGATATATGGTTTGGATCCCAGGTAATCTCTCTCCTCCTTATAATGGTGGGACCCACCTTTGTAAAAGTGTGTAAAATCTCCTATGGGGCATGTGGGGATAATACCCTGACCAAGGGTCAAACCCCTGTGCAAGCCCATTGAATTTTAGCTTGCTGGAATTCTCTGGACGATGGCACTGGGCAATGCAACAAGGCCCAGTGACATCGCCCAGTGAGTGAAATAGTACATTTTTACTAATTTTTAATTATGGGGACCACCCAATATGAACATGGGCACCCTCCATGGATAGAGGGAAGTTTGAGGGACCACCTCATACCCTTGGTTCACTGTGGAGCCCACTAGTGTGCCCAGAATCAGTCAGAATCTGTTTAAAAACTAATTTTTAAAAGGGGCCTTCACAGCCAAACAAGCCTCTGTATGGGCTGGGCCTATAAATAGAAGGGTCCTGAGCTCATTTAGAGCTCTTATTTCTACTGGACCCGTGAGGAGAGAAAGGAGAGAAAGAAGAGAGAGAGAAGAGGAGAGAAGAAGAAGAAAGAAGAAGGAGGAAGGAGGGGAGCAGTGCACCCAACACTGGCTGAATCCGAGCTCCATCAGACTGCCAGGTATAAAAATACCCTATGTGTGCCTGCTGTCCCTATCCCTTCTCTCTGTTTGATGTGTTTTTGCTCTCTGGGCAGCCCTGAATAGCTAGGGTTTGCCCAGAGCTGTACCAGATCTGCCATGTAGCCTTGAGCATGGAAGATCTGTGATTTTTGTGTAATTTTAATGGACTGTTGTACTGTTCTTTGGGCCAAAACCTGGTTATGCGCTGCTGCACTGCCAGTTTGCCCTGTTGCTCTATGATTTGGAACCCTGGATGTGAACCATGGCTGCACAGACCTAACCTTTGATGATTGCAACCATGAGTCATCAAATCTCAAGTGTTTCCAACCTTGCATGTGGCTGAGACTGAGATCCAAGCTTGGAGAAAACCCTGTGATACTATTTATTGGGTTGTCTGGGCAGCCTCTGGCAGCCTGATGGTGGACCTGATGGATGATCCATTTGGACCCATAGGTAGACCATCCCAGGGGCTACCTGACCCCGCAAACATGCAAAGGATCAGAATTGAGCATAGCCCAAAGAGCCCCACCTTGGAAACTCAGCCCAATGTCGATTGCAGCCTCTGGGCGATGCAGACATCGCCCAGAGCCATCGCCCAGTGAAGGAAAATGGGCAGAATTGCTGATCTGGCTTTGGGGACCTCACCCATTGCCAAGTGCCACTATGGGAGGAGGGAAAATGACCTGAATGCCCTTTCCCATATCTGTCCTTTGTGGGAGAGTATTTTGGAACCCTAGTGGGCCCTGCAGATGAAGAAAACCCTGCTGTGCTTGGTCCTGCAGCACAGGCAAGCTGTGGATAGCACTGTGGACCTAATCTGACCTAGGATCAGGTATAACTATTGAAAATGACCATATTACCCTTGTGCC